>NC_134485.1:401262802-401562802 GCF_040206685.1 Ascaphus truei | reverse complement strand
TTTTATGAAGCATTCATCCTAACCGCCTTTGTTGCTCAGTAGACTCATCGTGAGGTATTGTGGTCTCTCTTACTAGCTTTTATGTAATCCTGTTTTGCTGTAATTATTAGTCTGTAAAATTAGCTCATGCTGATCTATATGTTTTTAATCAGTATCGGCATCCCCATGGGATGAGATCACAGTGCACACTAAGGTCCATATTTACTAAGTGGTGCTATTCTATAACAGACATTCCAGTGCTGGAAGACCTATTCAAGTGGGTGGGCTACAACAGTGGTGCGCAAACTGGGGGATGCGCCCACAGGGGGGTGCAAGAATTTCTAGGGGTGCGCTACGGTTACAGAGGCCCCGGGCTCTTCCCCAAAGCATTTAAATTAAATGCCGGGGGAGGTGTGAGGCCTCTGTAACTCCCTTACCTGCTCTCTGCCGGGTCTTCGGTTATGCGTCGCCATGGCAACGCGCGTCAAATGGCGCGGCGGGGTGACATCACATGACCCGCAACATCATTTGACACAGAGTCCTTGGAGAGGGGGGCGCGAACGCTGTGGCTGCTGGGCAGGGGGTGCAGCTCAAGAAGATTGCACAGCTCTGGGCAACAAGGTGTCTTCTGTTGCTAGAAAGTGTTTAGTGGCAGAGCACCACCCCATAAATATGCAACTAAATATTAAAGTATAGTCATTTTACGCAGAGTCCTTGGAGAGGGGGGCGCGAACGCTGCGGCCTCCGGGCAGGGGGTGTAGCTCAAGAAGTTTGCACACCCCTGGGCTACTAGGTGTCTTCTGTTGCTAGAAAGTGTTTAGTGGTAGAGCACCACCCCATAAATATGCAACTAAATATCAAAGTACATTAGCAGCAGTCTTGTCGTAGGTTTGATATACTGTACATTTAGATTTTAGTCACAGCTCTGTTTATCAGAGCATATTTGTGTTCAAATGAGTTTCACCAAGGTAGCACACCGCTAATGGGTAGCCACAGGCATTAAAAGTTCCATAGGCACAGAAATATTGTGCCTGCCAGTAACAAAGTGATCATGTGACTGCTTCAGAGTGCCGTGGTTCCTCCAAAATTCAAAGGGTTAGCATTGCCACTCAACCAATGTGGGGGCCCAGTGTTGGAGAGATCGTAGCTGCAGAAAAACTGCATCGGAAGCATAGTTGTCAATCAGGGCTTCCCAAGGTTGTCTTTCCAGTACTAACCACTCATTGTCCTCTAATTCTGGTTAGTGCATTTTTCAAGCCCTGAGTATTTGTAGTACTGTGTTTACGAATAGTAAGTATGATAGACTGCATCTTTAGGGAGCATACAGAAATATACCCCTGATGAAGATGGGGTGGTCCCTGCTCTGCTCTTTATTTACGTACTGGAGGGGTGCTATCAGTACTAAATGGCCATAAACAACATGCAAGAGAAAGAACCCCTAGCGATGCACAATCCTCCACTGATTGTTGAAAATAAATACATTTTAATTACAAAGCAAAGAAAACACCCAATAATGTTAAAACCTCACAAGTAAGCGCCTTTGTGTTTCACCATAAAGGATGAAAAAAATTAAATTTTTCATCATAGAAAGGATATATTTTATAATCCTAAATACATTCACTGGATTGGTCCTCTATGAATATATAACATACATACATATCCTACTTAGGGCCTTATTCAGTAAAGGTTGATAAAAATTATCGCCAGGGCATTTAAATCGCCGCTTTTTTGGGCGTTGCTATCACGGAATTCAGCAAGCCTTCATTACCGTTCATAGCAAAATTCCCAAAACGAGCGATTTGCTGCCAGCGGTAGCATGGAGCCTCTGAAAAGGCCTAACCCGGCGATACATTTCTGCTGCAGAGAGAGCTGCTCTGAGAAAGCCGCCTTTCACAGCGAAAATGTCGACCACAAATTATGTTTTTTAATATACATGTGTTTCATAGTGTAGATGTACAGGGGGTCTCCGTAGCTGAACCGCGTTGGTTTTATGTCCGGGGACCCCCTGCTTCCCGAGATACAGGCACCTTTATGGGGTGCCGGTATCTCCTATGCTTTGAAATGTCCCGGTCACTAGACGCAGGACATTTCAATGCAGAGGGATACCGGCACTCCATAATGGGGCCTGTATCTTGGAAAGCAGGGGGTCCCCGGACATAAAACCAACACGGTTCAGCTCCGGAGACCCCCTGCACATCTACACTATGAAACATATGTATATTAAAAAATATTTAATACACATCAATACACGCCCCCTCCGCCCAAACACACACAGTAATGGGCAAAATAACTATTATCCAGATATGGATAATAGATTATTTGCCCATTATTAAACACAACATTAGCATGCATCAATAATGTAAATAAATACAGTTTTTCTTACCACACCAGCATGTCCCTCTGTCGTCCATTGCCAGAAAGCATATATACATAATAAAGACATTCTAATGGCCCCTAACCCCTTAATCACCTTAGCGGTTAATAACCACTATAGTAATTAAGGGGGTTAACCCACCCTGCCCCGATACAAACCTGGGAGGCCTAAGCACCCACCCCGGACTGTACTATACCAACCCTGTACCCATTGAGTAGTATAGTGGTACATCATACCCATATAATAATAATATGGGCATGAAAAGCCTCTATAGCACTCAATGGGCACACTAATTACAATACATTAATACACAAGACACACAATAATAAAACATAACTCCAAAAAAACATACTTCACTAAATAAAAACAATAGCCAGCTAATCCAATGAATACAAGCAATAAGAACATCAACAATTAATTAATTAAACCATTAACCAATCAAAACAATTAATTCCTAAAACAACTCGGAATTATTTTAAACAGTAACCAATCAAACCAATTAATTACTAAACCAACTCAAAATTAATAGTCACATTAACCAATAAAACCAATTAATTTCTACAACATTAATGAATTAATTGAAACATTAAACTGCAAAGAAATAAATGCAAACAATATCTGAAATAACCATTAAACGCATTAGCTAACATAATACAACATTAAGTAAAAACGAACAACAATTGCAAATATTTGATTTCCATTAAGCAGGGAAAAAAAACAAACAATGACATCCACATAATAAACTGTAATTAAAAAAAACAACAGCAATACCAAGCCAGAAATGCCCCCCAAATATTGTCATAATAATGTATTAATCTGTACCCTAAAGTGGTACAGATTAATATATTATCAGTCAATGTGCCTCCCCCAAAAAATCAAAAAACACATCCAATGAAAAAACCTGATAAAAAAGACATTTACAAACATTCAATATATTACTTACCATTAGAAGCGGTGGCCCTCCGACTCCGGGGAAACAGGAAGCTCACATACCTTGAAGGCCTCCAACAGCATCCGATGCCATCCGCCATGAAGATCCGGATCAGGCACCCAAATCTTCTTTTTTCTTTCTTAGCGTCACTTAGCTGGCTACTGTTTTTATTTAGTGAAGTATGTTTTTTTGGAGTTATGTTTTATTATTGTGTGTCTTGTGTATTAATGTATTGTAATTAGGGTGCCCATTGAGTGCTATAGAGGCTTATCATGTCCATATTATTATTATTATTATTATATGGGTATGATGTACCACTACACTACTCAATGGGTACAGGGTTGGTATAGTCAGTCCGGGTGGGTGCTTAGACCTCCCGGGTGGGTGAAGGGGGTTTTAGCCCTAAGGATGGGTGTCTAGACCTTGCGTGTGGGTAGCGGTTGGGTTAACCCCTTTATTACCTTAGCGGTATTTACCGCTAAGGTAATGAAGGGGTTAAGTCCTCCTGCAATTCCCCCTTCACCCACCCTCGCTAGCCACAGTAAGCCTGGCACGGGTGTTTAACCTTTCATTGCTTTAGCGGTTAGCCGCTAAGGTAATGAAGTTGCTGTAAATGCATTTTTCCTGCATCGGTGGCATCAATCCGAGGCTGGAAAAGGGCCTGATTTTTTTCTGTCCCGACATATCGTAGCTCATCGACGCATATCGCCACCAATGTACCTACATTTTGAGGATGAGAAGATCGCCTTTTAGGGCTGCGATAGGCTGCGATAGGCGAATCGCGGCTACTAGAATCACGTGAGTTTATGATCATTCCGAAAGTGGTCGATAAGCGGCTGATCGCCGCTCAATCTGCGATTTTCTTTTGGTCAAGATTCAGGCCGTTATCGACCACTTATCGAGGCTTACTGAATATGAGTAGCTGTTTTGGTCGATAAGTGCCTTATCGACGCTTACTGAATTGGCCCCTTAGTGTAGACACAAGGGAGAGTTTAATCCCTGCATCAGTATGCACTGAAAATACAGCTGTGAGATTTACACATACAAGTCTAATGTTACTATTACTGGCTGTGATCTAAACAGATATTGTTATCAGCAAATAGAAAGAAGAGAGTAAATGCCTTCATACATCACTTCTATTCCCTGCAATATTGTCGCACAGCGAGCTCTGCTCATAAAAATCCATGAAGTAATAGTATATTTTTACTTCCTCCGAGCATCTACAAATGATACACTAAAGTGTTGCCAAAGATTGAGCTGGGAGAGCTGCACACGGAGTTACTCACTGATACCTGGTGTTGCTACTAATAGCTACAATATAACACCCATAATAGATGCAAAGCAAATGGAGTATTCACTAGTAAATGAAGGATGTACCCTCGTATACACAGGTCTTTGTTGTAGCTGCACCTCTCTCTGAATCTAGTGGGTTCCACAATCGGCCAACATCTTTGTTAAGCTGGCTAGGATATTTACAAATGGTGCACGCAGCAAGTTGCCCAGTGTAAGCATGCACATCCGACTAGACCTTTGTCTTAATCGTGCTATTGGCTTCCTGCTGATGTCATTACCCGACGGCCGTTTCATTCCATACTCGGAACTTCTTCGGGGGTGGGCGGGTCACTGCAACGGCGGCTATTTAACTCCACTGTCGCCATGGTAACCTCCAAACAATTGGATCGGTCCATCACTTTAACCTATTCGGTCGCAAGGTAGCTTTGCATAAAATATTTAAAAGAAGAGAAACATTTAGTATTCTGCCTGATTTTATGATCTCGGCCGATGACATTGACTTGGATACCTATAGAAACCTAATTTCCCTTGAAAATGAGAGCAACAAAGAGGTGGGACAAAGTCCATTCACTACACTAAGGCCAAAGAGTAGATTTACACCACCAAATAACTCCAATACCAACATATGTTCCTCAAACTGGTAACTAAAGACTAACAACAATTATCAGCGAATGGTGGTCAAGAGAATATGACCCCGCTAGAGAGGAGAGCCGTAAAAGAGTTCATTGATCTGAGGGGTATTATCATAAAACCCTCAGATAAGAGAGACAATATCATGTTAATAGATGAAGAAAAATATTTCAAAAATTAATCTAAAATTCTTAAACGATAGGGCCTATTATGAGGTCTTGCAAGGAGATCCCACAATTATCTACTATAAAACACACAGAATCCCAGCAATCTCAAAGAAACCCCAAAACATACCACATAAAAAAACTGTATATGTGTCAAAACGAGTGCTACTGGGCATGGCCAAATATACAGTATATAACCAAAGACAGAGAAGCCCAAAGCTACATCCAATATGACAAAAATACACAGTGAAATACCTATATATTCTCTTGAAAAAGGGTAATTTACTTAAACCCTTTGGCCAAAGCATTATAAGCATGCAAGCTACATCAAGGCATGACCAAATTTGCAGGTCATAACACTACCTGATTAAAATTATTTTTTACCTCTATAATTAGAGGAAGAATGATCACATTAGATCTGTCCAAACCCAGCAACATGAAAAAGACGTGCATATTTGGAAAGTGGGGAGGGGCGAGCTTAAACACTGGGGGGAGGGGCCACTAACCTCCAATACAGTTGAGACAGCTGGAAAAAGTTAATAAACACACAGAATCCAATACTGGAGAGGCGCGCTTAAACCCTGGTGGGCTGTATCTAGATAACCTTTTCGTGCTCCTAGTGTCAGATAGTCTATACCTTGGAAGGACAGGTAAGTGACATCACCCTGATGGATCTTATTGATATGTCTAGCTACCAGGGTGTCTACTTTATTTCATATGGTGCTGATATGTTCAAGCACGCGTCTTTGTAGTTGGCAAAGCTCGCCCCTCCAATATTGGATACTGTGTGTTTATTCTGCTGGTCTCAGCTGTATTGGAGGTTAGTGGCCCCTCCCCCCCCACCCCCAGGGTTTAAGCTCGCCACTCCCCACTTTCCAAGTAAGCAGATCTTTTTCATGATTCTGGGTTTGGACAGATCCAATGTGATCATTCTTCCTCTATTTTTTTCATATTGGATGTAGCTTTGGTCTTCTTTTTCTTTTGTTATATAAAACACTTCAGTCTATTTTGAAAAAAGGTTTAACAAAAAAGGTGATCTCTGAGCGAGAATACAACTTCATGTTAGTGAACAAATCAAAAGTGGCCACATTCTATAGCATCCCCAAGCTACATAAGGACCCCCAGAACCCACCGGGCAGAACGATAGTATTGGGTATAGACTCCTTGAACGAACACGCCAGCACTTACCTCGATAAAATCTTGAGGCCCTTTGTGACTAGTCTACCGTCACATATAAAGGATGCAACCGATATTCTTAAAAAGATTGAAAAAGTGCAGGTTTCCGTAAATACGTTCTTTGCATCATTAGATGTAGAATCCCTGTATATAAGTATACAGCACCCGGTGGGTTTGGCAGCAGTGACTCACTTCCTCAAAGCAAGCAGTTCAGAACACTATGACCATAATCAGTTCGTAGTAGATCTCCTTAAGTTTTTCCTAACACAACCTTTTCCTGTTTAAAGGTAAATACTACCACCAACTCCAGGGAATGGCCCTGGGCACCACCTGTGTGCCAACATACGCTAACATCTACCTGGGTTGGTGGGAACAAGTGACTCTTTACTCAGAATATGTCAGAACACACCAAGCACATCAACCTTTGGTCGCGCTACATCGATAATGTGCTGGTAGTGTGGAATGGCACTAAACAACAGTTCCAAACTTTTGTGAACATTTTTAACCAAACTCTGTTGACAAACCTTCTGATTGGATGACTCATTCGGGCCAAAATCCACCAACCGATCTAATTGTTTGGAGGTTATCATGGCGTCAGTGGAGTTAAATAGCCGCCGGTTACAGTGACACACCCGCCCCCGATGAAGTTCCAAGTATGGAATGAAATGGCAGTCGCGTAATGATGTCAGCAGGACGTCAGTAGCGCGACTATGACAAAGGTCTAGTCGGATGTGTATGCTTACACTGGGCAACTTGCTTTGTGCACCATTGGTAAATATCCTAGCCAGCTTAACAAAGATGTTGGTCGATTGTGGAACCCACTAGATTCAGAGAGAGGTGCAGCTACAACAAAGACCTGTATATATGAGGGCATGTCCTTCGTTTACTAGTGAATACAACATTTACTTTGCATATATTATGGATGTTATATTGTAGCTATTAGTAGCAACACCAGGTATCAGTGTGTAACTCCGTGTGCAGCTCTCCCAGCTCAATCTTTGGCAACACTTTAGTGTATCATTTGTAGATGCTCTGAGGAAGTAACAATATGCTATTACTTCATGGATTTATATGAGCAGAGCTCACTGTGAAACACAATATTGCAGGGAATATAAGTGATATATGAAGGTATTTACCCTCTTCTTTCTATTTGCTGATAACAATATCTGTATAGCCCTGGAAGGTTTCGGCTATTTTCTGTCCTCCTCCTGTGCAGTAATACCTGGTAAAGGCAGGTCTGCCAGGAGTTAATATGGGTTTTCCCCACCCACTGTAGTTCAGTGAGTCAGAGAATGTAGTACTCAGGCCTTGTGTCAATCAGAGACACAGGGGTGGTGTACTAAATTAACGGCCACTTCCTGATTTAGGAAGTTCCTCTCCACCTTTGAGAGAGGATAGTCTATTCCAACAAGCATCCAGGGCTCTGGTACGCTTCAGGCCCTCCCTCTGGGAGAGGGGAGAGATATTCCTCTTACTCCACAAGGGAGTAAGAGAAGAGCAAGGACAGCTCTTAGGGCCCTGACTAGGAGGGGTGTCCAGGGACAACCTGAAGGTGACAACCTCTGAGTGCTGTGTGCTGTGATATAGACTGTGCTAAATCAAGAAGGACCAATAAATACCATCTGCTTTTATTTATACCTCCTGCCTGAGAATGGAGTATATTGGGAGGAGGGGAATACAACTCCTTTGCAGATACTTCACTCCACACAGCTGGGGGCTGCACAAGATGGAGGCACTGCATCAGTAAGAAGAATTTGGGCACAGCCCCAGAAAACTGTCCTGTTGTCCCCCATGTCATCGCGGGAGATCCAGGCCCTCCTATTACCAGCAGGTATGCACCAACAAGACCCATGTAACCAGAGAACTAGTTCCCTTAGGAGACCCTATGTGAGATTGTGTAGGGGAATCACCGTTACATCTGTTTAGATCACAGCCAGTAATAGTAACATTAGCCTTGTATGTGTAAATCTCACAGCTGTATTTTCAGTGCATACGGACACAGGGATTACACTCCCCCTTGTGTCTACACTAAGTAGGATATGTATATATTCATAGAGGACCAAGTCCAGTG
This sequence comes from Ascaphus truei, assembly GCF_040206685.1. NCBI lineage: Eukaryota > Metazoa > Chordata > Amphibia > Anura > Ascaphidae > Ascaphus > Ascaphus truei. Next base: position 401,554,184 of record NC_134485.1, on the reverse strand, counting down.
AATGTACTTGGGATTATAAAATATATCCTTTCTATGAGGATTTTGTTTTTTCATTATTTATGGTGAAGCACATAGGCACTTACTTTTGAGGATTTAACATTATTGAGTGTTTTCTTTGATATGTAATTAAAATTTATTTTCAAAAATCAGTGGAGAGTGCATCGCTAGGGGTTCTCTCTCGCGTGTTGTTTACAGAAATATGTCCCTCCCTAATAGGAACTAATTAGCATTGAGAGATTGTCCTAAGCAGGGGATATAAGAGGGAGACAATGGGTAGAGCTAGAAAGAACCAAGTTTGATTTCGGAACAGGAACGACCTATGGTCAGTGCCTATACATCTGACAGGTTGTCAGGCCCAAGGTACTACCACTACTCCATCTATTTGCCCTACTATCCTTTAAAGACTGTGCCCCTCACTGGCCAGATGTGGGATTGTGTACGCCAGGAAACTTTAATTTGGATTTGTTCAAAAAACCCTTTTAATACGTTTGATAGTACATTGTGCTTTCCTTCCTGGCTTTGACCTGCCCAACTCAAAGAGATTATCTAGCCCCTAGGCCTGGATAGTGACTGCATCAAGTGTTCCTCTCACAGGCTACATCTGGGTGACTGATGCCCTGTTTGCACAAGTTTGACAACAAAAATAAATGTTTAATCATTTCTTACAGTTAGTTTGAAAACATGATGAGCTGATACTTGAAAGGGGTTTGATTTCTCCTGTTTGCTCCCTTTAGTCTGATGTCTTCATGTGATCAGCAAGTGTTTGTACAGCCAGAGGTCCTGCTCCCCTTATCTTTATTGGCTCTCAGATAAGGACAGGGCAGGGAAAAGGTAATGAAAACACTTGATTAACCAATAATTTCCAATTCAGAGGCCCTTAAGCAAGGCAATTTGTAATTACTGTAATTCCCAAAACAGGAATCGGCAAAATCTTTGCTATTAGAATGGTTAGATTTCCCCCAAACACTCCTTAGCAGAAATGTATAAATTAACCAGAAACAAGGAAATGGAGAAAAATAACAGCAAAAATGTAAAAGTCTGGCAACAAGATTTCAAGGAAGTGCAGACAATGGAAGATTTGGTGGTGGGATATACTAGAACTCGTAAAATAATAGTCTCTGAAAGCTGGAGAGAGATGCAATTCAAAATCATGCATAGAGCTTATATCCCTTTCATGAGACAGGTGAAAAATGTAGACGCGGATACCACAAAATGCCCCAAATGTAGACAAGAAAGGGCTAACCTTAAACACTGTTTCTGGGAATGCGAGAAGATCTCGATGTTTTGGGATCAAATATTAAAATTTATCAAGACAGTGACAAAGGTGGACTGGGGAAAACACCCGCTACCCATGTTATTCGCTAACACGGAACCATGGCAAATTAGGATAAATAGGAATAACAAAGCACTCCTTCCAACAGAGATGATCCTCCTAACTGCTAGGAAGGCGATCATGATGAAATGGCTGGAACCAGAAGCCCCAAGTATGGAACTAATTAAATCCCTACTAATCAAGCTCATTACTATAGACAAAATTAATAAAAAACCAGAGAGGAAATAATCCAGGGACTAACTTCCGAAATAAATGGGACCTAATCATAACATCCTTCCCAACAAAGGACCAGACTAAATTCCTTGAGAAACAAGAGGAAGAAGAACACCCCCAATAATAGACCCCCCAACCCCAAAGAAAGAAAGAAAACAACTTCATTAAAACCCATAAACTAAAAATAGAGACCAAATTAAACACAGTAAATAAAAAATGTTGAGATGATCCAAACAATGTTACCGCCTATTGGCGATTCGTTTATTAAGCGCTCCCAGTTTTGAAGGAGTGTTCAGGGCTTCTAGGAGTCCGAGTTATAAAGGAAAAAGGAAAAAAAATCAGGTGATACATACCAAGATCTCACTGTATGGGTCAATAGCGGAAAATGATATAAAATATCTGTAGCCTCTCTCGATGTATCTAATGTGGTATATGTATGTAGCCTGGAGCTCCCGTGGCTCCTGGAGACCCCCCTCCCCTTGAGCAGCTCGGTCGCGGGTGCCGACAGACCCGACGGCTGCTTCCAAGGGTGGGGGCTGGAGCAGGGAGCAGCGCGGCTTCTCCTGCCTGCGGCCGGTTGCCGGGGACGCGATCGGGCGGTTGCTAAGGCCGCGATCGCGTCTCTAAGGTCCCGGCGGCCGGCCAAGCAGGGCGCCGCCATTGAGGATACTGTTGCGCATGCGCAGGGATGCGTAGGCGCAGGGACAGCCCCCGAGACAGGGATAGCTCGCGCGAGAGCAGGGAGAGCTGAGGGAAGGTCGAGGCAGCCCGGGAAAGCTTGCGCAAGCGCAGTGAAGGTAGGGAAAAGCCCGCGAACCCCTGGCCTACCAGGGAAGGCTCTGAGCTGGGACTACATATCCCCAGAGCCTTTGCGAGCCCCATGTGACCCCAGGGAGCCAATAGGGCTTAGGAGACCCCTGAGAAAAGAGATACATTTGGCGGGCTTGCAGCACGTTAGATCAGTCAGAGACCGGAGCAGCCCAGGGAAGGAGGTAGGGTACAGGAGTCAGGGACTCCCTGTACTAGGCCAGCACCCCCAGGGCTCGAGATAGCTCAGCTCCCCAGTAAGGTGAGTGTTGCCAGGGGCAGCCCTCGGGTTAGGGACCCTGCCACTTACATTAGTGGGAGCTGGGAAAGGAAGGTTACGCAGATTTGGAGTCAGGGAGCTGTAGGGAAGTAAGGTGCGGGGAGCGAGAGCAGCTCCTGCACCCCATAGGTACCCACACCCCAGGTAGGCCCCAACTCCCCACTAGGTTAGTGGGTAATTGCTGAGGGAGGCCCAAGATAGGGACGCTGCCCTTAGTGTAGTGCTGCATTGTCAGAGTCACGGCTGTCAGTGCTGTGAGGTCTGACAGGCAGGCACCTTGTTGCGCAGCACGTTGGCTGCAGTCAAAAGTGAGCTACAGCTTGCTGCGGTAGGCGCTGGGACTAGTCAGAGAGTAGTGGGTCTGGAGAAGGGCTATAGCTGTTCTAGTCACCTTGAGGTAGCGCTAGGGGTAGGATGCCTGAAGGGATAAACTGGTAACTGAGAGCAGGAATTCTGGAGAGGATCTGCACTAGGCTAGCCAACAGTAGGTAGACGCCCAAGTACTGCATGGAAGAGTACTCTAGTCCATTCCAGATCACTTACCAAAGGGACTTGGGTAGTTGGGGGAGTGGGACAGGTCATTACCCCTGCAGGCCCTAGGAGTTCCCCAAGCCACTACAGGTTGCTGTACTACAGGGACAGGCCCTAGGTTAGGGTTCCTGTCACGTTAGTACCACTTAGATTAGACAGGGACACAGCAGACGCTGCGGTTCCTGTGAAGCGGTTCGGACCCACGTCGGGGTCCGCACGTGCAAGGAGTTCGGTTGGATCAGACGGATTTATCACACGTCTGACCCTTTGAGAAGTTTGTTGCTGACCCGAGCACCGGAGTGCTCGGCAGGTATTATACCATCACATGTGCACCAACAGGCCTAGAGGTTCTTAGTGACTGCGCAGTCACCCATTGACTATCTCTGTAGGAGTACGGGACATTGGGTGGGGTTCTTGGGACACTGGGTGGGATCACCTAGTGTTTGGGAATCGTCCTGCGAGACGTCACTGTTAGTGTCTCACCGTGAGAGAGACACAGGTTATCATTATTAGTCGTTAGTAAAGTCCTTCGTTATATAAAGCACTGTGTATGGTATTATTGATTGTCCTGCGAGGAACCACTCCCCCTCTGGTGGGAGCCATCGCAGGTGGAGGCGCTGTACCGAGAAGATGTTGTAAGTGATCACCCCTAGTATAATTACCCCAGGTTCCCCGTGGCGGAAGCTCAGCCCTCCTGTGAGCCAACAGGTAATGCACCACACCTGAGTAACAATATATGTTTCCTGCACTCACACAGTAGAATCTGCGATTGGGTGGGGGAATACCCGTTACATTTGGAGGCGCTGCTGAGATGATGACCTGGGGTGCCCGGTATATTTTTTTCTAAATTGTGCTATTTTTGTTCGCCATGAAGAAGTCACGTGCTGATTTCCCGCCCGCGCGGGAAAATGTTGCAAACTGGCCGGGTTTGGCGGGAAACCCTAAGCTCCGCCCCCGCAATGTGAGTGACTCAGTGATAGAGCGAGCCCCTCCTTCAGATTCCACCAGGGGGAGCAAGTACTGTAAGCCTTCACCCCTAACTGCTGTCTCCATCAAAGAAAGTACTGGGGGCAAAGAAAATTGCTCACCGTTATATGGACTCTGGCCGACTAAAGCCGGGTGCGTATCCTTTTTGGTGTGCCCGTGTATGACAGAAGCGTTGAGTCCGTTGGGTAGTATGAACTTTGATGTTTTGACGTGCCTGATAAAGGGGCGGTTGGACGACGCGAACGAGGATGGGTGCCTGGAATGTTTCTGTAACCAGGGTGACTGCCCATGTTGTAAATTGGCCTGGGGACGCTTATGTGTCTGCTGCAGGGCGCCGACCCTGCAACCCGTGCTGCTACAGTCCACCAGGGGGAGCAAGCTCAGTGAACAGCGATCAGCAACCGCTGTTCCCACTAAAGACAGTACAGATTGTAGAGAAACACACCCGCAGTTGTATGGGGCATGGCGGACAAAAGGAGGAAAAATACCCTTTCTTCTGTGCCCGTGCCTACAAAAGGATTTGAATCTATCTGGTGGTATGGACTTTAACCCCTTTAGGCTACCAATAGAATGGCGGTTGGCAGTGGTGGAGGATGACGGGTGCATAAGATGTGTTTGTGACCAGTGTGACTTCCCAGGTGGCAAACCGACCTGGGGTCCCAAGTGTGCTTGTTGCGGAGCACAGTTTCTAAAGCCTGTGCTGCTGCAGTCTACAGTCCCAGATCCCAAGCAGGAATCTCAGATGGCAGAACACAGAGATGAAGATGCTGTTACTTGCTCTACCTCAACCACGGAGGTGGAGGAGCTGACAGACAAGGCTGCCCTGGTTCCCTGTTGCAACCAAGCGGGAAGAACTGAGGCCCAGCCAGCTACGGAAAAGGACGAACCATCGGTGGCGATGCGCCTACCGGCGAACCACCCCAGCAGTGAGACAGAGGAATCACAGGGGGAGGTGTTCCCCCTAGAAGAAAGCTGTTCCGCCATGCGAGTGGACCAGTATCTACCACCTACCGTTCAGTTGAAGAGAACAGTCAGCTCTGTCGTGGTGTCAGGTGAAGCACCGCAGATACCTGACAGTGTTCCACAAGAAGAGAAAACCATTGCAAGCCAGCAGAGTGGTAAGGAACCCCCTTGCCCCCCACAGGCTCCGATGGAGGTGGCCGTGAAAAAGGTCAGAGTTACGGCTCCTGAACCGAGTGTGAGCCCGTGCGCTCCGACTCAAATGGTCCCAGGACCGGGATCCAACGCTCCCGAGTTTCAAGCCAGTAAGTGGACTGTCCCAGAAGTGCCGGGGGCAGGTCCCGATACAGCCGAGGTGGGAACTGACAGCGTCCCCGAGGACCTGTTGGCTACCGTGAATCACCACAGTGGTAAGGTATCTACCCTTTACCCCCTGCCAGGTGAAACAGAGACTTTGAGGAAAGAGACATTGTCCATTGCTCGCTTCCCAGCGGAAGCCTCGCAAGTACGTAGGGACAAGGACTGTGTGGCGAGGGATTTAGTAAAAATTGCCTCCCTTAAGCCCAAAAGGGAGCGTGCCATTCGCCAAGTAGTGGACCGCGGAAAAGGTCCTGGCCTCCTGGTCTACCGCATCCATGCCGCGGGTGACCGGGTAAAGGTCTGCTTCAGAGACATGGTGCTACTCCTTCCACCAGGGGGAGGAAGTAGCGAGGAACCAGTGACTGTTGCCCTCCGGTGTGCTCTTCAAGAAATTTTTCTGGGGGAGGCTCACGGACGCAAAAGTGAGGTACCCCCACTTGATCAGTTAGGGGCACCCCACGAATGGTCTCAGCAAACAGCTGACGCTCAGCTGGCCTCGGGTATGGTATGTGAACTGTATTGTAACCTGATGTCTAAAGTCACCAGTGATAGGTTGTACATATGCCCTGCATTTTCATTGTATAACTGTGTACCAGGTTATGTCTGCCATCCAAGCGAGGTCGTTGGAGTTTCACCAGGGGGAGAGTGTAGCCTGGAGCTCCCGTGGCTCCTGGAGACCCCCCTCCCCTTGAGCAGCTCGGTCGCGGGTGCCGACAGACCCGACGGCTGCTTCCAAGGGTGGGGGCTGGAGCAGGGAGCAGCGCGGCTTCTCCTGCCTGCGGCCGGTTGCCGGGGACGCGATCGGGCGGTTGCTAAGGCCGCGATCGCGTCTCTAAGGTCCCGGCGGCCGGCCAAGCAGGGCGCCGCCATTGAGGATACTGTTGCGCATGCGCAGGGATGCGTAGGCGCAGGGACAGCCCCCGAGACAGGGATAGCTCGCGCGAGAGCAGGGAGAGCTGAGGGAAGGTCGAGGCAGCCCGGGAAAGCTTGCGCAAGCGCAGTGAAGGTAGGGAAAAGCCCGCGAACCCCTGGCCTACCAGGGAAGGCTCTGAGCTGGGACTACATATCCCCAGAGCCTTTGCGAGCCCCATGTGACCCCAGGGAGCCAATAGGGCTTAGGAGACCCCTGAGAAAAGAGATACATTTGGCGGGCTTGCAGCACGTTAGATCAGTCAGAGACCGGAGCAGCCCAGGGAAGGAGGTAGGGTACAGGAGTCAGGGACTCCCTGTACTAGGCCAGCACCCCCAGGGCTCGAGATAGCTCAGCTCCCCAGTAAGGTGAGTGTTGCCAGGGGCAGCCCTCGGGTTAGGGACCCTGCCACTTACATTAGTGGGAGCTGGGAAAGGAAGGTTACGCAGAGTTGGAGTCAGGGAGCTGTAGGGAAGTAAGGTGCGGGGAGCGAGAGCAGCTCCTGCACCCCATAGGTACCCACACCCCAGGTAGGCCCCAACTCCCCACTAGGTTAGTGGGTAATTGCTGAGGGAGGCCCAAGATAGGGACGCTGCCCTTAGTGTAGTGCTGCATTGTCAGAGTCACGGCTGTCAGTGCTGTGAGGTCTGACAGGCAGGCACCTTGTTGCGCAGCACGTTGGCTGCAGTCAAAAGTGAGCTACAGCTTGCTGCGGTAGGCGCTGGGACTAGTCAGAGAGTAGTGGGTCTGGAGAAGGGCTATAGCTGTTCTAGTCACCTTGAGGTAGCGCTAGGGGTAGGATGCCTGAAGGGATAAACTGGTAACTGAGAGCAGGAATTCTGGAGAGGATCTGCACTAGGCTAGCCAACAGTAGGTAGACGCCCAAGTACTGCATGGAAGAGTACTCTAGTCCATTCCAGATCACTTACCGAAGGGACTTGGGTAGTTGGGGGAGTGGGACAGGTCATTACCCCTGCAGGCCCTAGGAGTTCCCCAAGCCACTACAGGTTGCTGTACTACAGGGACAGGCCCTAGGTTAGGGTTCCTGTCACGTTAGTACCACTTAGATTAGACAGGGACACAGCAGACGCTGCGGTTCCTGTGAAGCGGTTCGGACCCACGTCGGGGTCCGCACGTGCAAGGAGTTCGGTTGGATCAGACGGATTTATCACACGTCTGACCCTTTGAGAAGTTTGTTGCTGACCCGAGCACCGGAGTGCTCGGCAGGTATTATACCATCACATGTGCACCAACAGGCCTAGAGGTTCTTAGTGACTGCGCAGTCACCCATTGACTATCTCTGTAGGAGTACGGGACATTGGGTGGGGTTCTTGGGACACTGGGTGGGATCACCTAGTGTTTGGGAATCGTCCTGCGAGACGTCACTGTTAGTGTCTCACCGTGAGAGAGACACAGGTTATCATTATTAGTCGTTAGTAAAGTCCTTCGTTATATAAAGCACTGTGTATGGTATTATTGATTGTCCTGCGAGGAACCACTCCCCCTCTGGTGGGAGCCATCGCAGGTGGAGGCGCTGTACCGAGAAGATGTTGTAAGTGATCACCCCTAGTATAATTACCCCAGGTTCCCCGTGGCGGAAGCTCAGCCCTCCTGGGAGCCAACAGGTAATGCACCACACCTGAGTAACAATATATGTTTCCTGCACTCACACAGTAGAATCTGCGATTGGGTGGGGGAATACCCGTTACATGTATGTATAGGGGTATGCGCATATAGGTATGTACAAATATATGTATATTTATATGCATGTAACGCGGCGGGAAAACCAATACATGTACCTATCTGTATGACTTGTAAATGTATACACCTGAATAAAAAAAGATATTCAAAAAAAAAAAAAGAATGGTTAGATTTGTTCAGGGCAGACCCTTTTTTAAAATATGTTATGACGTCCCTTTTTCTTAGTCAGGGAAGATTGAAGCCCCATTCAAGTTAATCAGGCTTAAATGGTCCTTTAAAAGGGGAAGCTATCTTTACAACATATTAGATTGTAAGCTCCTCGGAGCAGGGACTCCTCTTCCTTAATGTTACTTTTATATCTGAAGCACTTATTCCCATGACCTGTTATTTATATTATTTGTTATTTATATGATATGTATTACTACTGTGAAGCGCTATGTACATTTATGGCGCTATATAAATAAAGACATACAATACAACATATTGAATATGGATTATAGTCGTTATTTATGCTGCTACTATTCATGAGGGCACCCACAACATGTGCTTTGTAAGATGTTACTTAATAAAATGTGCCCTTTATCAATGTGGTGCTATGCCATAAAGTTTCCATAAAGAAACTTTACTCTATACAGTTGTCTGGCCTACCACAAAATAATGACAGAATCAGCAATCATCAACTTAAAAGCAATATGCAAAATACATTGACCATACCTTCATCAACACTTTGGCTAAGTAGTAGTATTCATGCACGACCAAGTTAATTGCATTTATTTTGCATATTTCTTTTATTATGATGATTTTTAATTCTTTAGTCGGTCTGTTTAACTTAAGTAGGAGTTAATAAATAATAATATTTTAATGATGTTTATGTTTTGTAACTCGCGTCACAAAATCCAGCCAGGCCTTATGGGCAATTTAGTTACTTATATTGTGAAACATGATAACACCAGTCAGATCGCTCACATCAGTAGCCTGGTCATCTTGAACAGAAAAATGGGAGTGCAGAAAAATGAAAACACTCTCTGCCATGAAAAATGACGTTTCAGATTTGAGTAATAAACTCCCAGCAACCCCCATCATACTACAGCTGACTTCAAGTGATTTGTAGGTATATTTATTTATAGTATACTTTTACTGTACAATGTAAAGTGCTGGAACAAAACTATATTCGCTACAAAGAATAAGTTAGGACCACATATCTCATTCATTTAACCATTGACGAAGGTATGTAAGTATGTCAGTCATAACATGTGCCAGCAGGAGAGTGCCGTACAATGAGAAAAGTCAACAGGTGCTGTTTTAACAAGTTGTTTGGAAGTGTTCATCAAATATTATTGGTCTAAAAAATGCATGAAGTAACACGTTTGCTGCTGTTTATTTACAGTATCTAATTCTTGCACTATACCAAGGATAGATACATTCCTAAATAAGCTAGGGAGGGTATTGCTATTTAATGACAGCTCTTGGAATTCACCCCTCCTGCCCTCTGCATGAATAAACATTACCGCAGGGCAGGAAAATATGCGTCTTTTATTAGTGAACAACTGTAGTTTCTGAATAAGTAACTGGTATGTTATGCATCCTTATGACAAGGGACTTGTGTTGAATCAATTAAAAAATCTGGTATCTAGTGGTGCACAATACAATGCAGGAAATCTAAACAGAAATGAAATGATTTGGGGAATTTGTCTTCTGTGCAGACAATTAGGTGTATTAAACCATTCATAATGTGAGCATGGCATATAACTTTTATTTATGGAATCTATAGTATAGAAAAATAGTTCAAGCATACATTAAATTGAGCTGATGTGAACTAAGTTACAATAATTATACTATAAAAATAAAGTATTCTAAGTAAATGTATCCATATCCAAATAGGGTCAGTGAGTGTCAAGCAGCAAGCACACACATGGGTCATTAATCGGATTCTAGCATATGTCGGAGTGGGAATTCTCAAGGATATGTGAGAAACAGAACAGTCTGCGAATATTTCACATTAAAGCTGCAGTTCAGTCTTTTTTTTTTTTTTTTTTTTAATTAATTTTTTTACTTTAATAGCTTCATGTGGGCAATCTCTATTTACCTAAAGAACTGTATAGCTGTCAGTCAATCCGTTCTCCATGTATTAATCGGCGAAATTTTTGTGACATATTAAAAGCTGGCATTTGTTTATAATTTGCCTCCGGCAGTCAGTGGAAGACTCATGAATATTCATGAGTCTCCCAGTGACGTGTGCTCGCTCCCGATCTGCCGCTGTGTGGTGCCCCCTTCTGCCCGATCCCTGTGGCTGTCAGCCTGCGCGAGATGGAGGGGGCTTGTGCCGCCAGTGGGGAGGGGGGAGCGGGAGATGTGTCTCCCTCATTCTCTGATCCCTGTGCCTGCCTCCCTGCCCGCGCGCGCGGGAGATGCAGGGGGGTTGCGCTGCCCCCGTGGGGGGTGGGGAAGGGAGGGGGGAGCGGGAGATGTGTCCCCTTCTGCTCCGGTCCCTGTGTCTGCCTCCCTGCCCGCACGGGAGATGCAGGGGGGTTGCGCTGCCCCTGTGGGGGGTGGGGAAGGGAGGGGGGAGCGGGAGATGTGTCCCCTTCTGCTCCGGTCCCTGTGCCTGCCTCCCTGCCCGCACGGGAGATGCAGGGGGGTTGCGCTGCCCCCGTGGGGGGTGGGGAAGGGAGGGGGGAGCGGGAGATGTGTCCCCTTCTGCTCCGGTCCCTGTGTCTGCCTCCCTGCCCGCGCGGGAGATGCAGGGGGGTTGCGCTGCCTTGTGGGGGGTGGGGAAGGGAGGGGGGAGCGGGAGATGTGTCTCCCTTCTGCCCCGCTCCCTGTGCCTGCCTCCCTGCCGCGCGGGAGATGCAGGGGGGTTGTGTCCCGGAGCAGTGGTGGCAGCAAGGTGGTGATTGTGTGTGTGTGTGTGTGTGTGTGTGTGTGTGTGTATAAATGTGTGTGTGTGTGTGTGTGTGTGTGTGTGTGTGTGTGTGTGTGTGTGTGTATATGTGTGTGTGTGTGTGTATATATATATATATGTGTGTGTGTATATGTGTGTGTGTGTGTGTGTGTGTGTGTGTATATATGTTTGTGTGTGTGTGTGTGTGTGTGTGTATATATGTGTGTGTGTGTGTGTGTGTGTGTGTGTATATATGTGTGTGTGTGTGTGTGTGTGTGTGTGTGTGTGTCACCACAAGTACCCAGTCACCCACCCACTCCCCCTCTCCCGCCCACCCACTCCCCCTCTCCCGCCCACCCACTCACCCTTCTCACCCTCTCCCGCCCACCCACTCACCCTTCTCACCCTCTCCCGCCCACCCACCCACCCACTCACCCTCTCCCGCCCACCCACCCGCCCACTCACCCTCTCCCGCCCACCCACCCGCCCACTCACCCTCTCCCGCCCACTCACCCTCTCCCGCCCACCCACCCACCCACTCACCCTCTCCCGCCCACCCACCCACCCACTCACCCACTCACCCTCTCCCACCCACTCACCCTCTCCCACCCACCCACTCACCCTCTCCCACCCACCCACTCACCCTCAACTCACCCTCTCCCACCCACCCACCCACCCTCTCCCACCCACCCACCCACCCTCTCCCACCCACCCACCCACTCACCCTCTCCCACCCACCCACCCACTCACCCTCTCCCACCCACCCACCCACTCACCCTCTCCCACCCACTCACCCTCTCCCGCCCACCCACCCACTCACTCTCTCCCGCCCACCCACCCACTCACTCTCTCCCACCCACCCACCCACCCACTCACTCTCTCCCACCCACCCACCCACCCACTCACTCTCTCCCACCCACCCACTCACTCTCTCCCACCCACTCACTCTCTCCCACCCACCCACCCACCCACTCACGCCCACCCACCCACCCACTCACTCCCGCCCACCCACCCACTCACTCCCGCCCACCCACCCACTCACTCTCCCGCCCACCCACCCACCCACTCACGCCCACCCACCCACCCACCCACTCACTCTCTCCCGCCCACCCACCCACCCACCCACTCTCTCCCGCCCACCCACCCACCCACCCACCCACTCTCTCCCGCCCACCCACCCACCCACCCACTCTCTCCCGCCCACCCACCCACCCACCCACTCTCTCCCAAACTCTCTCCCACCCACCCTCTCCCTCACTCATTTATATCTGGCTTTTTTTATTAGATTAGTAAGGAACTATGTACAGTAACAAGGACAAGTTGAAGTAAAGTATAAATGTAATACAATAAATAAACGGTTATGTCAAAAACAAATGTTATTAGTTCTTACTAGGAATTTTATTCCATTTCTTTTTTTAAAAGGTGGGACTGGGGCGAGTAGATTTTTGGGTGATTTGTCTAGATAGAGGTGTGTGTGTGTGTGTGTGTGTGTACACTGGAAGTCAGAATACTTCTGTCAGACCGCTTGTGTGTGTGTGTGTGTGTGTGTACACACACACACACAAGCGGTCTGACAGAAGTATTCTCTGACTTCCAGTGTCTGCCGCTGCTACAGCGTAACTCCTCCCTACCGCCCTCCTGTCCCGCTCCTGTCCCATTCACATGGTCCTCTTCTCCCTCCGCCACCACTGCTGTCCTCTGCCGCTGCCGAGCTTCGCTGCAGGATGCCATCCTTCTCTCCCTCCGCCGCCGGCTACTGTCCTCTGCCGCTGTCGAGCTTCGCTGCAGGATGCCGTCCTTCTCTCCCTCCGCTGCCGGCTGCTGACCTTCGCTATATATCCATACATACATATACATATATACATACAGTATATATAAAAAAATATATATATATAAATATATATATATGTTCTTCAGTATTTATTGATACCTTTTTTTTATTTGGACCAACAATTTGTGTCATGAGCAAAGCTTTCAAGAGTTTTCCTCTTCCTCAGGTCAAGCAATACCATAAATATATACGCACATAAACATGCGCACACAGTGTATATGTTTGCGTGTGCGCATGTTTATGTGTGCGTGTGCGCATGTTTGTGTGCGTGTGCATATGTGTGCGTGTGCGCATGTATATGTGCGTGTACGCATGTATACGTGTGTGCATGTTTGTGTGTGTATATATGTGCGTTTGCGCATGTTTATGTGCGCATGTATACGTGTGTGCATGTTTATGTGTACGTGTGTGCATGTTTATGTGTGCGTGTGCGCATGTTTGTGTGCGTGTGCGCGTGTATGTGTGCGTGTGCGCATGTATACGTTTGTGCATGTATGTGTGCGTGTGCACGTGTATGTGTGCGCGTGCGCATGTATATGCGTGCGTGTGCATATATATCTATATCATACAAACACTCACAAAGGGGGTAAGCGCGGCCCTCCTACCCCAGCCGCCAAAGCTCCCTTACCCCCTCGCCGCTCCCTCCCCCCCCCCCCCGCCCGCTCCCTTACCCCCCCGCCTGCTCCCTACCCCCCCCCGCCCGCTCCCTTACCCCCCCGGCCGCCAACTCCCCAGCCGCTGGGGGGCCAAGCAGCCTCGGATCTGCGCCAGTCCCACTCTCCACCACCTCTCACTCCCGTTGTGTGTGTGTGTGTGTGTGTGTGTGTGTGTAGGGACATTTTACTCCTGCCAACAATTTGTGCCTCACTTTCACCCCACCCTACCCCTGCCCTTCACCCCCCCTACCCCTGCCCTTCACCACCCTCTACCCCTGCCCTTCACCCCCCCTACTACCCCTGCTCTTCACCCTCTCTAACCCTGACCTTCACCCACCCCTACCCTTCACCCACCCCTACCCCTGCCCTTCACCCCCCCTACCCCTGCCCTTCACCCCCCCCCACGCCTGCCCTTTGACTGACGCACGCACACACCCTGACTGACGCACGCACACACCCTGACTGACGCACGCACACACCCCGACTGACGCACGCACACACCCTGAGTGACGCACGCACAGACCCTGACTGACGCACGCACACACCCTGACTGACGCACGCACACACACCCTGACTGGCGTACGCACACAAACCCTGACTGGCGCACGCACACAAACCCTGACTGGCGCACGCACACAAACCCTGACAGCCACACGTACACACACTGACAGCCGCACGCACACACCCTGACTGACGCACGCACACACACACCCTGACTGACGCACGCACACACCCTGACTGACGCACGCACACACACTGACGCACGCACACACTGACTGACTGACGCACGCACACACACACACACACTGACTGATTGACGCACTGACTGACACACACACATACATACTGACGCACGCACACAACCCCTCACAGCCGCATGCACACAACCCCTCACAGCCACACGCACACATACACAGACTGACGCGCGCACACACACACACACACACCCACTGACTGCTGCACACACACACACTGACTGCTGCACACACACACACACACACACACTGACACAAACAAACACACACACTGACACACACACACACTGACACACACACACACACTGACTGACACACACACACACACACACTGACTGACGCACGCGCGCACACCCCCACACCCACGCGCGCACACACACAGACTGACGCGCGCGCGCACACACACAATGAATGATACACACACACACACATACACTGACACACACACACACTGACACTGACACACACACACACTGACACTGACACACACACACACACACACATACACACACACACACACTGACACACACACACACACACTGACACACACACACACACACTGACTGACACACACTGACTGACACACACACACACACACTGACTGACACACACACACTTACTGACGCGCGCGCGCACACCCCCACACCCACACACTGACTGAATGACTGACTGACTGCCGCACGCACACACTGACTGACTGAGGCACACACACACGCACACACTGACTGTGTGTGTGTGTGCGTCAGTCAGTCTGTGTGTGTGTTTGTGTTTCTGCGTCAGACTCACTGACGCGCGCGCGCACACACACTGACTGACTGACGCACACACACTGCATGAAGCTGTAAAGGAGGGAGGGGGGGAACTGGATTGATGTGAATGGGGGACAAACAGAGAGAGGGGGAGGGGTGAGGAGAGAGAGAGGAGCGGGAACATTACATCCCGGGCAACGCCGGGTCTCTCAGCTAGTATAAAATAAACGTAAAGAGAGGGTGCATACCATTCAATGATGGATACAAAAAAAGGAACAACAGGACAGTCACTCTTATACTCCCAGAAAGTGAATATATATATCATTTACGTGAATCACTATCCGTATTTGAAGTGTGTGTGTATATAAATATATATATACATACAAATGAGCATACAGTAATATTTCCATTTGCTATTTGCCTTGCTATGGAGGGTTTTTGTCACTTTTTTACTCACATAACTTCACATATACATACATATATAATATATAATATATATATATATATATATATATATATATATATATATATATATATATATATATATATATATATATATATGCGCAGTGGAAGTGTATTGTGTGTATTTACCTACACACTCACTCCACATTTCAGTAACATACATATACATCTAAATAATATTCACATATACACGTTTGCTATAAATGGAATTATTACAATTTTACATTATATACACGTGCAATGAATGGAATAAACACTGTAATAAGTTTGAAATCGCCTATCCGAGCTGCTATGCATGGCTGATCCCTTTTCTCCAGCTTCCTTGAATGTACTACTGTATGAGGAAGATCATGTGACCAGATGCTAGTGCACGTTTAGAGAGAGGGAGGGCAGTGCTGACAAAGGGGTGTGCCTGGGTTTGTGACAGGCCATGAAGGGGCAGTGCCTTAGCAAATGCTTGTTAAAATAGAATACAAGAAAATTGGTCTTTCAAAGTTGTTTTTTTAAAAACAGAAAATGCTAAAAGTATTATTTCTTACTACAGAACTGATTTATTAAAAAAAACACACATGCAGGATATAGACTGAACTGCAGCTTTAAGTTATTTAACGGTATCAATCAGCCTGAGAATTCACACTGTATCCAAACCACATGCAAATCATTTATCCCAGAAATGCATTTCAGGATTATACTAAATTTCTTAGATGTTGTGGTAGGATTCACGAATTCTCTAGTAGCTGTAATGTGCAGCTCTAACAGCTGATTGTATTATTATGTGGGCATTTTATTTGTATATACTTGTTATACATGTAGCCCTGTGTAGTTTTGGGGTTACATGTCTTTCTTCTCCTGTGCAATAATCCCTGTTAAGGGCAGGTTTGCCAGGAGTAATCATGGGATTTGCCCTCACCTCCTGTGCTGTGTATTATTCAGTGAAGGAAGTGACATCAGGCTCTGTGTCCACTTACAGTGACACAAGGGTGGTGCCTACTGAATCTATACAATATGCAGTACTTCCTCTATTTAGTCAGTGTGTGCCTCACCACCTGAGTGAGGTGAGTCTATCCAGCAACCTGTCAGGGCTCTGGCAGTGTTTTTTGGCCCTCCCTCAAGGGAGTGGTGTGGAAGACTATTCCTCTTACTCTACCAGGGAGTAAGGGAAGAGCTAGACCTGCTTTCAGTGCCCTTGCCTGGGAGTGTATGGTCAGGGACTTCCTTTGGGTTGGCAACCTGAAATGAGCGGCTAGAAGATGGCCACTATGATGGGCGACTGTCCATGAATGGTGACAATAAAGGATGCCAAAGAAAGAGATTGCTTCTGTCCTGATTGTGGAGTCACTTGGGAAGAAGGTGCACATAGAGGTTCTCTTTCAGAGACTCTTCCCTACTACGCTGGGGGTCTGGAAGGATGGAGGCGCTGTACCATGAGTGACTATAACTCAGCATTACCTCATAAGCCAGTCCTGATGCCATTCCCCATACCATCGCGGGAGACTCAAGGATTCTGTAAGCCAGCAGGTGCACCACACTACACTTCATGTAACAGGGGTCAGTGTCCACATAGGGGGGCAATATGAGATTGGCCCGGGCAAACACCGTTACATACACAATAGGAGTGGTGTTAAACCACTGATCGTTATCAGTTCAGTCATCAATCTCTGTGTTGCTTTAATTAGCTTAATGTCATGAGCTTCATTTACTGGCAGAAATACATACTGCTAGATATACAGGACATAAAAACAGGTACAGCACCTGCTACATACAGTAGGTATAGTTGAAGGGCATGCAGTTGTGGAAGGTTAGCTGTTCGTCCCCTATCCTGCCATGGCCCTTGCCCCATTTTGTCTTCTGTCTAACAGTGTGGCAAGTGTACACTTTGCTCCAATGGGGTACTCCCGGATCAGGACTGACAGAAGTCCAGCTGACAATTAGAAAGGAAGAACATTTTTTCAATATTACAGAAAGGATTACTTACTAAAGCATACAGTATTATACCCATTACTGCACCTGTTCATCTGCTACTCCTACTGACATCTATGCTAGAATGGGTGGACTTTTCTGCCCGATTGTCATTTTTTGGCCCTGTGTCTGATCCCTCTCTTAAGTGGAATCCCAGCCTCTCCTCTTCTCCCACTCAATCCAAAACCACCAGTTGCCACGAGAGCAATCTGTTCTCATGTGTGCCACCTGGCTACCTCCTGAAGCCCTGAATGTATGCAACTCCTCAGGTATGCTGTTGTGTGGAAGGTAGGTGACAGGTTGATACAGCAACATTTGGTGCCTCTGCCTCTAATCAGCTTTGTCTAATTACTAAACCACATTGTTGCTAGTTTTACTTACTAGTGATGGCCATCATTTTATAAGTCTTGTATTGTGTGGTCCTGTATTGTCTATGTTGATTGTGGGAACCCATTTTGAGTCCTTGACTTGGATCCCACTCTATGCCTTTAACTTGCAACCAGACTTGTGCTTTTCAATCTATTTTCTTTGATTCCCTCTCTTTCGCTCTCTAGGACAGTGTGGATGGAGTGGATCAGTATAATGAACTATTAAAATAGATAATAACAACTCCATTATGACAAACATTACACATTTTTTCAAGAACATGGTCTGATAACTAAACATGGTCACAAAAGGTCATTTTTTTTTTTATAACTTAAATTTTATTGAATCAAGACAGCATAAAATACATTACAGAATACTTTTGTCTTGTATGCAAACAATATTTTAACAATTATATAAGTAACAACGAGGTCCTGCTGTGCTTCGGGACCCGGTCTTCCGGGTACTTTGGTGTGGACTATATAGTCCAAGCCGACTCTACTTAAATGGACAAACAGACACATATAACTCAACTTAAAAGGGGAGACAATACATACTCACAGAAAAAAAAAAAAAAAAAAAAAAAATTGAGGCGGGATGGGGAGGGGAGGGGAGAGGGGTAGGTTGGGGGTGAGGTAGGGGGAGTGCATTGGTAGTATGTGCGGCACGTGGCTCCGTGCTAAGCATCGCAGATGTTTGCAAGCTGAGTCGTCTCTCTTATTACTTATGTTATAATGTTGCTATAAGGGGTCCTGGGTGAATAGAATACTTCCTGTAAGCCCCTCCCAAGGAGAACGCACCTACTGTTATCAGAGCCATATTGAGGACCTCTCAATCCCCGGGATATCTGTCTGTGCCAGCCAAGGCGTCCAGACTTTTAGAAAATTGTCACCAGTATCGTTAACTAAACTCGTTAATTTTTCCATCTGGCAAATGAACCAAATTCGATTCCGAATCTTTGGGATGGTTGGAATATCAGATTGTTTCCATAATGCTGCGATCTCGCACCGCGTTGCAATTGCGAAATGGGCAATTAGTTTGTTATTTGTTTTGGAAAGGCCCGTCAATGGCCTGTTCAGTAGGAACAACCACGGGTCTGGGGGAATGGTGAGATCGAACAGTCTCTGTATCCAATGTCTAATCGCTTCCCACAGTGGAGAGATCCGTGGACAAGACCACAGCATATGTAACAGGTCGGCTGTTCCTCCGCACTGGCGGGGGCACAGGGGAGAGGAACCCGGCACAAACCTTGATAATTTCAGTGGGGTGAGGTACCATCGCATTAGGACTTTATATGCGTTCTCCTTGAGCGTGGTGCATATGGAGCTCTTCGCTGTGGCCATATATATGGCGCTCCATTCTTCATCTTCTAAGTTTTCTCCCAGATCTGTTTCCCATTGAGAACGGAATGAGGGTATCTGCTGCTCATGTTCACCAGAACTGATCACTTCTCCGTATAGCTGAGATGTAAGTCCCTTCGTGTCGGTCTCAGCCAGACAGAGCTTTTCGAAAGATGTTAATAGGGGGTATGGGGCAAGTTTGTTATAAAATGCCCTGATCTGGAGGTATCTAAAGAATTCTGAGTGAGGGATCTCTTTTTCTTCCCTGATATGGTCGAATGTTTTGATTTTTCTGTCGTGACCCTCCAGATCTCTAATCCGATTGTAGCCCCTCTGTCTCCAGATTGAGATATTACTGACTGATAGACCTGGAGCGAAATCAGGGTTATTCCAAATGGGTGTTGCCATAGAATGTTTTGTCGTAAGGGAATACCGAAATTTCGTAGACTCCCAAATTGACACTGAGTTGGTCATCGAGGAGAGCGGCATGGCGGTAAATTTTCGCGCCGTTTTAGGTAACCAAATTAAGCTGCTCAGTTCCAGAGGTGCACATGCAGCATTTTCTAATTCCACCCATCTCTTTAACTTTGGGTTAGAATGCCATTGTACAATCTGACTTAATTGTGCCGCCTTGTAATATGATACCAGGCAGGGTACAGCCAGGCCGCCCGCCGCCACAGATCGTTTCATATTTAATTTACTTACTCTTGGTTTTTTACCTCCCCAGATGAATTTGGATATTTCAGATTGAAGTGAGTGCAAGTCCCTCCAACTGAGTGGCACTGGGAGAGTTTGGAAGAGGTATAATAAACGGGGGAGTAAATTCATTTTGACACTATGGATACGTCCAATCCAGGATATCCTTTTGGATGTCCACTTCCGTAAATCAGATTTTAAGGTCCGAATCAGGTTGGGGTAATTTGCATTGTACACGTCTTTTACAGTTTTGGTGATGTGGACACCCAGGTATTTTATGTGGTTTTGTTGCCAATTAAATTTGAAATTTAATTTTAGTAATTTCTCCATGTGTCTAGGGAGGTTGATGTTGAGGGCTTCCGATTTGGATTGATTGATTTTGAAGCCGGAGACCTTAGAAAATCGATCTAGTAGGTCGAAGAGGTTTGGTAGGGATGTAAGGGGTTTTGTGATAATCAAGAGGATGTCATCCGCATACAGGGCCGCTTTATGGGTCTGGGAGTATGCGTTTAACCCTGAGATGTCTGGGTTTCCTCTGATTTGTGCCGCCAGTGGTTCGATACATAGGGCAAATAAAAGCGGGGATAATGGGCAGCCCTGTCTCGTGCCACTCTTTATTTGGAATGGCAGAGAGGGGTAGCCTTGGTGTATGACCCTGGCGGTGGGGTCAGAGTACAGCGATAGAATCGCCTCACTCACCCGATCTCCAAAGCCAAATGTCGCAAGCGTCTCTTTTAGATATGGCCAGTCTATCCTATCGAAAGCTTTTTCTGCATCCAGACTTAACAACATGCTTTGAGTTGCCTTACTATTTGCCAAATCCAACAGATCAATAAATCGTCGTGTATTATCCGCTGCTTGCCGGCCCTTGATAAATCCGACTTGATCTGGGTGTATAAGTCTGGGTAGGATGAGACTAAGTCTATTGGCCAATAATTTAGCGTATAATTTAACATCAGTGTTAATTAATGATATAGGCCGGTAACTTTTGCAGTCTAGCGGGTCTTTCCCAGTTTTATGAATTAGTGATATTGACGCCTTTAACATCTCCTTGGGGATGGGGGCTCCCGCTAAAATAGCGTTAAACATGCGGAGCAACCTTGGGGCGAGCAGCTTTATAAATTTCTTATAGTAAAGCCCTGAGAATCCATCAGGCCCAGGGGCCTTTGATGGCTTCAGTTCTTTAATGGCCTGAGATAGTTCTTCCATAGTGAAGTCAGCATTCAGAACTGCTCTATCAGTGTCCGTCAATCTCCCTAGTTCCGAGCTGGCTAAGAAATCTCTTAGGGCACCGCTCGTTGTAGAGTTATGTGCCACTTTTTCACCGTTATACAGTGTTTCATAGAAGGAGCCGAATTCGTTTACAATTTTCTGAGGATTAGACGTGGGGATACCAGATTTTAAGCGTATAGCTTGGATGTTATACTTAGCTTGCCTGTCCTTTAGCATGCGGGCCAGCATTGTATCCGGCCTGTTCGCTTTCTCGTAAAATTTTCTCTTTGACCAACTCAGTGAATTGTCAGCTCTGGAAGCTAGTAGCATGTTAAGTTCAATTTTGACATCTTTTACCTCTTGTAAGGTTTTGGGGTCTAAATTCCTTTTATGGTTAGAGGAGAAAGTCTGTAATTTGTTTTGGAGATTGATAATTTTGGACTCTCTTTCTCTCTTTCGTCTGGCTGTGATATTTATTAACGTGCCGCGTAACGTTGCTTTATGGGCTTCCCATAGGACAAGCTGTGAGTCAACAGAGCCCGTATTGATATTGAAGAATTGGTCAATCTCGTTGCCAATAATATCACATATTTCCGGTATTTTTAAGATTGATTCATTAAGTTTCCAGTTCGTCCCAGGTCTATCAGTTCGGATATTATTGCACCTTAGCTCTATTGGTGCATGGTCTGACCATGAAATATCATGGATCCCTGCTCGGGTAACCTCAGGAACCAGTTGACAGGACACAAAAAAGTAATCAATTCTGCTGTACGAGCCGTGTGGGTGAGAGAAGAAAGTGTAATCCCTGTCCGCCGGATGTAGTTCCCTCCATATATCTGACAATTGGTTGGTCTTGAGGCCCCGGCGCAAAGATACACCCGCTCCTTTGTTGTACTGACCTACGACCCCTGACCTATCCATGTGCGGTTGCATGACTATGTTAAAGTCACCCGCGAGTACGACGCTCCCTTGGGCTACTGAGTTTAGGGTTCTGAAAAACTTGTCGAAAAAGATCGTGTTCTTCTCGCTGGGAGCGTATAAGCAGGCCAACGTGATTCTCTGCCCCCTAATTGTTCCTACAACAATGATGTATCTACCATCCGTATCACGTTTAGTTAACTGCACCTCGAACGGAATGCTGTTCCGGAATAGTATAGCTACCCCCCGTTTTTTGACTGCTGCTGCTGATGTGAAAACCTGGGTGAAATCTTTGTCAAGATATTTAGGGGCACTTGATTTACTAAAGTGTGTCTCCTGTAGAAAAAGGATTTCAGCATGTTTCCTTTTATAGTCTGTAAAGGCCAACTTCCGTTTGGTTGGGTTGTTAAAGCCCTGTACGTTATGGGAAATAAGTATCAACGCCATTTATTAAAGTGTGTGTGTGATAGCTTCGTGAAATCTTTGGACTCACCCAAGAATCCATCCCTGGAGCATGTCCGGTCTGTAGTGCTGAGACGCATCTGTACCATCTGTTGTGTGTTTTGACGGTGTGGACGATGTTCCCCTGAGAGGTGAAGGGAGGGAGAGGTGGGAGGGTGAGAGGTGGGAGGGGGAGGGGGGGAAGGGAGGGTGGGAAGGCGGGGGATGGGGGACCACATGCAGGTAAGAACATTAGGGAGGAAACAAAAAATAACATGCATATATAACGACAATATTGCAGAGACATCAAATAATAAAAAAACAAGAATCCACCTCGGGAGCCCCCGAGTGTGTCTCTTGCGCCCATGGGGTTGGTCTCCTGGTCCAGTCTTATAGAGGGATCTCTCCGTCTTGCTGGGACCCGACCTCCCTGGGACTTGTGTGCGATCCCTCTTTCTCAGGGATCGAAAGTGGAAATGCATGCACGCCAATACGGGGGATCCCGCCGGCGTGTTTTTCATAATCAGCTACTATATGTAACTCCGTTAAACTCTTCAACGATGGAAACTGGAACAGAAACTGCATATCAATAAACACCTCCAAACATAACGAAAAACTTTGCCCTGTGTCTAACCTTCTGTCACCCTCCCTGAACCACGTTACCAATTTGGAGCTCATCTACTTAGTTCCTTGGAGAATGTTAACTCATATACCTCCAGTCTGAGAAGATCATGTC
This sequence comes from Ascaphus truei, assembly GCF_040206685.1. Taxonomy (NCBI): domain Eukaryota; kingdom Metazoa; phylum Chordata; class Amphibia; order Anura; family Ascaphidae; genus Ascaphus; species Ascaphus truei. The sequence goes on along the minus strand of NC_134485.1, from coordinate 401,531,103 downwards.
CACAGCAGCCCTTTTCTTCTGGGTAACTCTACCATGTATGAGGATATCTACACTGATGAACAGATGTACCCTGCCCTCCGTGAATCCGAGCCTAACATATCAAGTGATTAATCCTCGTCAGTCTGACTATACCCTCCAAGGAGCCTATCCCCTCTTAGATTGTGAGTTGCATGTCTTCTAGTAGCCCTATGCAGAGATCCCTCTGTGCATGTGCCACAGACGTAGCGGAAATAACCTGTCTCCCTGCCCACTTATGCCTGCGCTATCTATATACCTCCGGAGGCTACGTTGTTCAGCATCTTAGCGGCTCCTGTACTCATCACTAAGGTATCTCAGGTCAGGAGTCTAGCTTCCCAGATAGCGCTTTATAGGGAGAGATAGGCTTTAGTCTCTCTAGACCGCGGTCGAGGGACTTAAGTAAATTTTTATTTTATTTTTAAACCTTATATTATGAATCCTGTGGTGGGATTGGCTTGTTTTTTGTTTACCCAACCAATCGCCCCTCTTCTTCCTCCCCCCCTTCTTCTTCTCCTTCCTCCCCTCACCTCCTCTTTCTTCCACCTCTTCTCCCTCCCCCCTCACTCCACCTCTTCCTCCCATCTCTCTCTCTTCCTCTCTCCCACCCCCCTTCTTCTCCTCCATCCCCCTCTCCTCCTTCCTCCCCCACCCCCCATTCCCTTAGATCCTTTTTATTGTGTGTACATCTGCATCCCCTCTCCTCCTTCCTCCCCCATCCCCCTCTCCTCCTTTTCCCCCTCCCCCCTCCTCCTCCCCCCCACTCCCCCTCCTCCTCCCCCCCTCTCCTCCTTCCCCCCCCCTCCCCCCTCCCTCCCTCCCTTAGATCCTTTTTATTGTTTGAATGTTTTATATGCGTGTATATGAATACTGTATGTGTATATGGAAGACCACAGTTCTGGGGCACAGGCACAGGCGGAGGCTGCTATGCACACTTCTCTGCAGCGCGCCTAGAGCTCCTCTATGCCTGCGTCCCCGTCAGCCTCCTCATTCAGTGTGGCTGCGCTCCTCGGCCGCCATCTTGGTGAGGGCAGCAAGCCCCTCCGCTTCCTCTCTCTTCTGCGCAGGCGCCGGGATCCCGCGTGTGGCAGCGCTCCTCGGCGGCCATCTTGGTAGGGGCAGTAAGCGCCCCCGCCTCCTCCCTCTTCTGCGCAGGCGCCGGAGGTCCCGTTCGTGGCAGCACTCCTCGGCGGCCATCTTGGAGAAGGCAGCAGGCGCCTGGAGACTTCCTCCCTCTACTGCGCAGGCGCCCGGTATCCAGCTCTCGCGGGAAGACGGTGCGGGGTGATGACGTCACTGGACAAGCCCGCGAAGATCAGTGAAGCTCCCGCGCGCCTCGGGGAAGGAGCAGGGGAAGAAGCAGGGGAAGATGGCTGCCGGCAAAAAGTGTGAGTAGGACCTGCTGCTTTGTCGGGCGCTGATTCCCCTCTCTAGGGACTGGTGAGGGCTACGGGAGGGGTCCCAAACGGTCCCGAGGGCATGAGGGGCAGTGTTGGGGTTGGACCATACCGTAGATTCTGGCGGTTGTGGCTAGTGGAGGGTCATTCATGCAGGGCTCAGTGTATCCGTCGTGGGTTAGCTCATGGCTGCGCGGGGGCGCCATCTTTAGCCGCCGCATGGCGAGGGGAGCTCTGAGTTGATCCTAGGACCCTCCTAAGGAATCCCTCAGTGTCTTCCATATTTTTGAGGATATGTGTCACTCCGTTTTTAAAGACCATGAGGGCACATGGGAACAGCCAGCGATATCTAATCTCTTGATCTCTTAGCGTTCTGGTTACTGGGGTCATTGCTCTCCTTTTTGCTAGTGTGGCAGGTGACAGATCCTGATACACTTGGAATTTTATTTTCTCAAACTCCACTACCTTCAGTTCCCTTGCTATTCGGCAAGTTTTTTCTTTGGTGCGGTAACAGTGGAATCTAAGCACCACATCCCTTGGGGGGTCTCCTTGCTGAGGTCGTCCCCTCAGCGCCCGGTGGCATCTGTCAAGCACTAGGTCTCTGGCAGCCATGTCTGGAAATATATGTTCCAGCCACCTCGAAGTAAATTCCTCTGGGTCAGTTATAGTTTCTGGGACCCCTCTCAGCCGAATGTTACAGCGACGGTCGCGGTTCTCTGCGTCCTCAATTTTATCCTCTAGGGAAGTGACCTGTGCCTTTAAGGCGGATATTTGAGCCTGTGTTTCTGCTGTGGATGTAGCTGTCTCATCTGCCCTGAGTTCCAAAGCGGCCGTACGCTCCCCTATTGCGTCCACATCCTTCCGAAGTGCCCAAAGCTCAGACTTAAAGAATTGTTGCATATTGGTGCAAAACTCCTTCATGTCTTTACGTCTCATTATATCCATATCGTCTGGTTCTTCAGGTGCGGAGTCCAATTCTGGGTCTGCTGATGCTGTCTGCACTGGAGATTCAGGTACGTCAGCCCTGGCAGCCCCTTTGCTCTTAAAATAAGTAGACACCGGCTGTGTTTTTTTTCTTAAAGTCTTAGTTGATGCCATGTCTGTATATTTAGACACGTTCTGCAGATACTGGATTATGCAGATGCTGTGTTTTTGCTGGAGTTAGATCGATTTGAAACGCCGGAGGGGATGGAGCTCACACTCTAAGCTGCCATTCACCTCCTTGTCGTGCACGCCTCCTCCACAAAAGGTCATTTTAACAGAGCACCACACACCTAAATCTATTCAATTTCTCAACGTTATACATAGGTTAATGAAAACATTTATCTGTCTATCAATCTATACAATGTATTGGTATTTAGTTACATATAGTTATTAACTTTTCAAGTTACCTGACCTTCCCTATTGTTTCATCAAGTGCGGTACTGTACAACTTTTAATGGAAACAATAACATAATAACCTAAGTAGATGTTGCGTGCAAAAATTGTCTAAAAACATACTGTAGTTTTGTTTTTGGTACCATTCCAAAGTGTCTCAATTGACATTGTTTTTTTATTTTATTTTAAGCTGTATGATAATATTGTCCATAATATATTCCTCTCTCAAACTAATCTCTCATTCATGGTACGGATCACAGTAGTCCAACCCTCTTTAGAAAGAAAGAAAGAAAGAAAGAAAGAAGGAATTAATGAAGCTGCCCCCCCACCCCCATTTCAATGTATGAAGTATGCCACCTAGTGGACAGGTATTGCATACTCATTGTGGGATGTGGAATAGCCCTTCAAATAATCGTACAAATTATTGTGGGAAATACATATTTTACATTAATTTTTTTTAACAGAAACAACTATCTACATGAATTCCATATTTATTTTGATCTATATACTGAAACAGAGAGTATTGCCGCTCACCAAATGTACACAGAATATATACGTATAGATAGGAGGTGCATACGGGAAATAATAACATATATCGAGGCAGGGGAGGGTTAAACCATCAACAATGCAGCAGTGGATTGTAGACTCCTACACTGTACTGCAGAGCTGTTCTGCTGCCTTGCTGACAACGCTATACACGCATTGTTGATGGGTTGTCTCCGCTTTGGAGGCTTGTATGTCGGGACTCCACATGGGGGGAATTTGAGACAATATATTGGATACTTCTAAGGGAGATCCACAATACATTCCCTGACTTAGGAGGCAGTTACTATGTATCTTAGAGACTTAGAGATTCTGGCAGAATACAGGTCCTAACTACTGGTGCAGTGCAGCACAATTTCCACTGAGATAGGACATAAGCGTTAGCCGTTTATACATACAGGTTGGATGTGTTAGAGGTCCTTTTCATGACTATGTCATGTATACACCGCTTGTAACATGCAAGAGTGTGTGCACAATAGGAGGGTTCATGCATTAGTATGGTACTGTATGATATACCAATAGGAATCTGTATTTGATAGCTGCATGCTGACTATACAAGGTCAGATTGCCCACTCCACTCTCTGCACCCACTCCCTGTTTCTTTTAATAAATTGTATTTGTCTTTGCATAATTGTTTATTAAAGCATTTTTATTGTAAATTACTAAATGGTGTATGGGTTCCTACCCAGGGATTGAATTTTTCCTAACCATTTAATAGCATAGGTGAGTGCAAATAGGAATTCTTTTGGGTTTTTCCCTTTAACCCTCCCCTGCCTCGATTTATTTTGATCTAGCCTTAGACAAGGTTGTAATTGATGTTATAACTGTTTGCAATAACTATCCAGCTTCACAATACCCAGCATATTATTCAGAAGCTTCTTAACAATTAACTGACTAGTACAGTAATATGACTAATTGTATGATCCAATCCTTCTGTGTATTAGGATATGTGTGAAAGTCTACTAAAAACAAATAATATTAAACACCATTCTAATATAAACTGTTGCACTCTTTTGTTTCTCTCTAGCAATTATGGGAACTGAGCCAACACATAATACCAAATGGGAATGCAATAAGAATGTACTAGTGTTACAATGAAAAGCCAAGTGTAAGTTTATACGTGAAACTGTTAAGCCCAACATTACTAAATGGTGGTACTAACCCACTCGAATAAAGCATGGGACATTTTGCAGATTGTATAATACCGGGCCATAGGGATTGCTATATAAATATACAGTTGTACAATTTGCTAAATACAGTTTATTATAAAATAATACAACCATTCTCAAATTTTAACTTAAAATATTGAAAAATATCAATGTCAAACACATCAGGACATTTTATGTATTGATATTTCTTAATTGATATTTTATTTATTATTAAAATTGATTAATTTACAAATCAATACAGTACGGTGTATGACATGTACAGTAAATCCTCCTATCACCTGGATTTCCTACTTTAAACATGCCACATTTGTGATGATTCCCCCACCCAGGCTGTATTTAACTAGCTAAGAGGGAGCATAGGAAGACAATAATAGATGAAGGGAGGTGTTAGGGTCTCATTAGCCATCAACCTTTTTCTTTTTGATGGCACTAAGAGGCAACCATGTTCTTCCTCCCCTTTTTATTGATGGTATATTTGTGTGGCTCTTTCAAATTGGTGTACATTATAGAGTGACCTTATCCTATATAGTAATAGAAGAGGTGGTATCATATCCAGCTGTGATGGAAGGTAAAGGATTAATCCCCTAAGAGCAAAGTGGGTCTGGGCATCTGACATGATACATATACAGTATATCAAATCAGGTTCGAGCCCCAGGAATTCCACAGTCTCTTTTTTGTGGTGGGTAGAGTAAGATATTGAGTCTCAGATTCTATAGCAATTTTTTGATGCTTGTTTGTATATTTATGTAATATAACTGTGGACAGATTACTCCCAACTGTTTTCTTGCTTGTTTATTGAATATTAGCTACCATGTAAACCAGCATGAATATATTTTGTATCTTTGTATAAACCAATCCATCACTAATTGTATAATAATAACAATACCATATTTACATATCCCATTATCATACTGTGAAGGATAAGGGTCTCAGGGACCAGTAAATTAAACGGTGAGCCAGTTCCCTGACTTATCCATCCTTCCCTGGGGCTCATCTGGCCTCCAGACTCCTGAGCTACTCAGTTATTACATGCCCGGTAGCCCTATGCATTCAATGTACAAACTGTACTCTTTGTTCCTGTGTATAATGTAACTCCAAGTATAAAAATGTGTTTGGTGTAACAGTAAAACAGAGCCAAAGTCTATCAACATGAAGGGCCGAGAAAGCCTTTGAGTAGCCCACATGTCCAAAGACAATGGCTACGGCTGGAACTGGAGGAGGTGTGTAGGAGAAAAATAATAAAGTGTCTAGGAGTGGATATCGGCCCGGGGCCCATTCCACCTGAAAAAACAGAGCAAATGGCTGCCAGCCCAGTGGAAGATATCCTGTCAGCTTGGGGAAGCCGTTGCCGTGTACCTCCAGTAGGTGCTGCTCCCAATGGCCAGTTCGTATTTCCCTCCACAAGCCCTTTAACTCCATAAGCCCTCCCCCAGCCCTGATTGTCCATTGCAGGCAAGCGCGTAGCTCCTGGTTGGTCTATGAACAGCATCCGCGCTCTGGTAGGTCACTGGCCCCTCTACCATGCTTTCTTATGGCAGCATGGAAGCTAAATTAGGAGAAGCCGACAAGCGCTCCACAGCTCATTCGCATACTAGTGTAGGTGATCTAAGCTGTGTGCTCCGAGGCTTTTCCAGAGACCCTCGAAAATGAGGCTGCGATCCTTGCCAGCAGGAAATTCAAAGTGCTATGCTGTGGGACTGTAGCTGTACTGGAGGAGCACAGAGCTGGACTTTTCAGTGGCACTATTAAAAGTGCTCTGACGTGAATAGTACCCATGAGGTCTGGACAGTCCCTACCTCATTGGAGAGTGGAAGTAAGCACTGGGTAAGCCTTTGATCTGGTGCTCAGAACCTAGTCAGCTATGATTCCCCCCATTTGCCCTGTTTTTGGAGAATAGCTCTGATTGTGTTTTTTGTGCTGTGTTGTGCTGGCTCTGGTTGGAGTAAACATTATTTCTAGAACTGCTGTGTCATGTCTGGTGCCTTGATCCCTGGGTTAATTTCTGTTCTCATGTAACACATACCATAATAGCTTTTGTTATAAACCTGTAATTATATATTTATTTTCTTAAGCATTTGCAATCTCTTTTTAAAAGCATTATGTGCACAATAAGAAGGTGGCATATAGGCAGCATTTTTGCTGGGTGAAGTCACAAATATTGGTAATAAAGGTAATTCCTTTGATACTACAAATGCTTATAACACCATCAGTGGTAAAAACAATGATACATGACTGTCTCCTGACTGATGAGGAAGAAATAAGAACAGATGGAGATATACAGTACATCTTTATCAGTTAATAATAATAATAATATGTTCTTGTATAGCGCTGCTAATTGTACGCAGCGCTTTACAGAGACATTTTGCAGGCACAGGTCCCTGCCCCGTAGAGCTTACAATCTATGATTTTGGTGCCTGAGGCACAGGGAGATAAAGCGACTTGCCCAAGGTCACAAGGAGCCGACACCGGGAATTGAACCAGGCTCCCCTTTACTCACTGAGCCACTCCTTCTCCAGTTGTGCAGTTATGAAGTTATGCAAAATCTATGTCATTTTACAGGGCCATCTCATGTAGCCAGATGCGGAAGTTATTGTGGCTCCCTCACCACCCCACGGGAGCCGCAACAACTTCTGCATCTTGCCACGAGGGCCTCCGTGTGCTGCAGGGCATAAGATACTCTCTTCTGCAAGACCATCCCCATGTTTGACCTTCCCTATAACTCCACATTCGACCGCCAATGCAGGCCCAAACTCATCTCCGCTGCCTGGCCCTTCCATGACCGCGGGCCACCCTTCCCCAGCAAGATAGGCTTAGCACCCTGCACCTTCTCCCTACCATCCGCTCAACTATTTGGGGCCCAGGTTCAAGAATCGGTCCCAGAAAATCTGCCAGTGGGGCTCATTTTCTACCACCGAAATGGCAGCTATAGTGGTGTATCTCTTAAAAATCTCAATTGAGCTGCATCATAATAATAAAATGATCCAATAACTACTGTATAAATCTTACAAAATTATTGCATTATGTATCTGATTTGTTAACCATGACTTTCCTAATACCAGAATACCAAACAAAAAATTAAGTTTGAGAGCATGTGCCACGTGTCCCAAACTCAGCTGGACTTATACGTAGGTTCTGTTTACTTTATCGAGCATGGGCACAATATGGAAAAATGTATTAGCACCTAGTATTTTGAAAAAAAGAAATAGTATCTGATTTAAAAAAAAACTGTTAGGACTGAAAGGTAATTATAAATGCCATAAACGTACAATCTTTAAACATTTAGTGCCATTTAAGACACAATCTCTCACACAGTAGGTCAGAAATATCAGGCTGAGAATGTTATTAACTGTAATACCCGTTTAGTTATTATTTAATTCAATGTAAATGCAGGTTTCTATTCAAAGGTAACACAATATATATGTGGCCAGGTCCCACTTTGGGCTCCCCTTTACCCCGTTACCCCCCGCCCAGTGGCAGCGGGTGCCGTCAGAGGGTGAGGACCGATGCTAGTATGCTGGAAGTTGCGGTGGGGGCTGGAGCATCGATCCGGTTGCTGGAGCTCCTCAGTGCAGGTGGCGTCCATCTTTAAAGTCACGCATGCGCTGGAGAACACGCGGTGGCTATTACAGGCACACACATGTGAAGTAGCATAGACAGAGTGGCGACCATTACAGTTCCACTCTGCCGGGGAACTACAATCCCCAGCAGCCCCAGAGGCTGCTAGTCAGATGGGGAGATATAGCCAATAGGTTTGCAGTATTCCCTAGGTCTGAGACGGATACATTTGGCGCTTCAGAGACCACGCCAGTCGGAGCTGGGACAAGGAAAGGGTAGGGTGTGTGAGCAGGGTGTCTGTGGCCCCTGCACTATGACAGAGACCCCATAGGCCCCAGCCAAGCCCGAGTGGTTGCTGCAGGTACAGGCCCATTAGATAGGAACACTGCCCCTGTAGTGCCAAGTGTGAGGGACACAGCCAGGACGTGGTGGCGAACTGGCAATCCGGTGGTCTGGGACCAGATCACCCCACAGACAAGAGACTCCCTTCATGGTGGGAGCCGCCAGCTGGACACCACCCCACGTGGAGGTGGACTCATCGCTGATGTTGGTGCTACCGGGTGCTGGAGTACCCGGCAGGTATCCCACCTACATCTACAAGTGCACCAACTTTAACACGCGGTTGTGGGCAGTGCAGTCACACACATTTTGGGTGGGTTGACTCTTGTGGACACCAGGGTGGTTGGGTGCCCATGGGAACCGCAGTACTTGGGGATATTCCATCTGGGTGTGGACATTGTGTTGGAGGGCAATGCAAGGTTACGGCCGTGCGTGGACAAATTTGTATGGGTGTTATATTTTTTATCCCTTTTCATATGCAAGCAGTAAACTGTTTTCTATTTCATTGTGTATGTTATTGCATTTGGTCCTGTGTGTGGTTATCCAACACAGATGGAGGCGCTGTCACCAGACGGATCAGGCACACCCCTGGCTCCCAACATTGGAGGTTCAGGCCTCCTGTGAGCCACAGGTAATGCACCACACACACAGTCGCCGACATATCTCCCATAGGGTGGGGGAAACTGCGCTACATATATATTTTTAAATACGAGTTTTAGAACATTTTAGGAATATTCAAATGTGTAGAAATTGAAAATGGCTGAGGCTGATCGAAACCGCTGTCGGTGAGTAGGTTTACTGGCTATGCCCTTCATCAATTCAGGCTGTGCTGACAATCTGTGTAATTCGGCAGTAAGGTAATAGCAAAAAGCGGTGCATTGCTGATTGGTAGATAATAAATTACCCAAGCGTAATCATTTAAAAATAGAAAATGTAATGTGCAGTAGAATTACACTTAACACAAAACAAAATAGGTAGCGCTATATCCTAAAGTGTAGGCAGCCTATGATATATCCCTGAACCCCAGTCAGGTATCAAACAGTACAAAAATTATATATCAATGGCGCTCTGCACTAGTAAAATATAAACATATAATATATAGTAATGGAAATATACAACCAGTGGCGTGGATGTTTCTCCTGGGAATGGATGTTCCACATGTGATGGGAAAACATGTAAGGAAAAAAAATCACAACATAGTGTAATACTGTGAGACATACATACAAACATATAACATAAGACGGACGCTGGGAACAACAAGTGACCAATTACAAACACATTTAATAAAGCATCTCATTAAAAATACATAAAATACATAAAATAGAAACTGTTAGGGCACTCCAACTCAGGTGGGGGTACCTGCTTACCAAAAGTAAGAAGGTATCAGGCAGTGGATATATAAGAGTATCCCCTCTATGGATGGCTGCTGCTGCACCGGACTGCTGGGCTCACACGTGTGTTGTTAGCCGTGGATAGTGCTTGCTCCCTCTGTTTGTAGCATAAGCCTCTGTGCGCCCTGGACACGGAAGATTCTTCCTGCTCGGCTGTTGAAAGCGCGCCAAACGGAGCTGTAGTGAACGCGGATGGATATCCGCCCGGATTCGGCAGCCAACGGGCATCTGCTAGCAAGTTTCAAGGGGGAGTCCAATGTAGTGAAGCGTGCAGCGCACAGCCAAAGAGGCAAGAGTGGTCTGGCAAAAAATCTTTTATTAGTTAAGAGATCATAAAACAGACGGTTGTGAAACCTTCGACGCGTTTCGTGCAACAAAAATGCACTTTATCAAGAAGTGCCTAAAACATAGTTCAAGTACCTTATATAGGGATCGTCTGCCGCTTTCTTCCAGTGAGGGAGAGTCCAATGTAGTGAAGCGTGCAGCGCACAGCCAAAGAGGCTGAATAATTTCTATTGATAAATCTATCTCTGAGGTCCTGTGCTTGCGTATGAAATGCATCTGGTGTGGAGCTGTTTCTTTTGAGCCTGATGAATTGGCCTTTGGGGATTTTTTTATATTATATAAAATAATTTTCACAATTGACATATTTTATTAAGCTTATAATACTTCACATACATCAAATATACACATATCTCATTCACTTCCACTTTCATACAATATTATCACATCCTATCACCCAATGTATGGGAACATATATTTTTATACCTACACAGCACCATCACATCCTTCACCCATTATAAGGGTATATATATATATATAATTTTCATATTGTTTTTTGTTTCATTAAATATATAATCTATTGTTTAGGTTAGTATGAATTCTGCTCAACATACTTCTTATATAGGGCTCACAACTGTTGTTTGATAATATCAATAATGATTCAGATTAGGCTATATATTTCTCATGTTCCATTGTTATTATTTTAGACAGTGTAAATATATTATTATTATTTAATATGTATCACTTGTCATTTTATGTTTTATGTTTGTTTTTGTATATATGTTCTTGTTCGAGACGCTGATAGTCCCAAAGTACACATCTGCGCATGAGCAAGTCTATTCTGATGTACTGCACCTTTAATCCGGGACTATATATATCGGGACATACAGGGACTACTTTTTTATACTACGTTTACCCCTGAGGAAGAAAGCTAGACTTTCGAAACGCGTAGGGTGTTTCTAAGAGGTCCTCCAGACTCGGTGGTGAATCCAGTCCCCCTTGAAACTTGCTAGCAGATGCCCGTTGGCTGCCGAATCCGGGCGGATATCCATCCGCGTTCACTACAGCTCCGTTTGGCGCGCTTTCAACAGCCGAGCAGGAAGAATCTTCCGTGTCCAGGGCGCACAGAGGCTTATGCTACAAACAGAGGGAGCAAGCACTATCCACGGCTAACAACACACGTGTGAGCCCAGCAGTCCGGTGCAGCAGCAGCCATCCATAGAGGGGATACTCTTATATATCCACTGCCTGATACCTTCTTACTTTTGGTAAGCAGGTACCCCCACCTGAGTTGGAGTGCCCTAACAGTTTCTATTTTATGTATTTTATGTATTTTTAATGAGATGCTTTATTAAATGTGTTTGTAATTGGTCACTTGTTGTTCCCAGCGTCCGTCTTATGTTATATGTTTGTATGTATGTCTCACAGTATTACACTATGTTGTGATTTTTTTTCCTTACATGTTTTCCCATCACATGTGGAACATCCATTCCCAGGAGAAACATCCACGCCACTGGTTGTATATTTCCATTACTATATATTATATGTTTATATTTTACTAGTGCAGAGCGCCATTGATATATAATTTTTGTAGAATTACACATAACAACAAACTCTGATGTGTTTCGTTCCAGTGTGGAACTTTGTCAAAGAGTGACTGGTCTGATCTCAAGGTGATCTTTAAATAGGTACTTCTCAATTCTTGATTGGATTGAGTAGAGAGGTGTGTCAGGTAATACCCAGCTGTAGAATAATCACCGTTCAGGCTTTAAACAATCCAACTATATAACCACACTATAGTGATTTGTATTATAAGATCGCCTTGAAACCCAAAAGACATTTAAAACAAACATGTGCAAATACAAACTAACATAAAAAATAAAATAAAAACAGAAATGATCATTTAACTACTAACAACTAAATAGAAAATAATGTTGTATAGCAAAAGATTAAAAAGGTAACCAGTAAATGTGGCAATATGCATTTATAAAAGAGCAGCATGTATTGAATGTTTGTAAAACTATATAAACAAATTGTAACCAATAATAAAAAAGTGATTGATGTTGTACAACCTTCCCTAATAATTAACTGTAAGTGATAATATGAAATCTGTTTAATGAGATCATTCCTATCCAAGGAGTCAGCATAAATAAAAGCTTCCTCACCATCTTCGGTTTTATATCCTCTAGCTATAAACCGTGTGGTCATTTCTTTTGATTGTAAAAGAAAAGTCTCATTATTTGAACATAGCCTTTTCAGTCTTATAAATTGTGCCTTGGGGATGCTCTCGATCAAAGACCTGGGGTTGCAACTCTGAGCACATAAAAGAGATTTCTGTGAATTTGTTTTTCTAAAGATCTGTTTGAATTAATTTGTCATTGTCGATGTACCAGGTCACATCTTAATAATTAATGTGGTGTATATTGTGCTCATAAGTGAAATATAAATTTAAGTCATTAGTATTAAGATGGTGAATAAAAGTAAAAAGTGAATCATTATCCCCATCCCACACCATTATCAGATCATCAATGTATCTTTTATAGAAAATAATGTTTACGAAATAAATTAATGTTGTGATAAAGATTTTGTGATTCCCATAAACTCATAAATAAATTGGCATAAGAAGGTGCAAAAGAAGTACCCATTGCAGTGCCTTTTTTTCTGTAAGTAGAATTGTGTAGCAAGTAAAAAATAATTATGAGTGAGGAAAAAAGTGATAGACTCTAATAAGAAAGTGCATTGTGATATAGGAAGATCAGATAGTTCTAAAAAGTAACGTACTGCTGCCAGTCCATGTCTGAATTCTATGATAGAGTAAAGAGAGGTCACATCTAATGTGACCCATCTATAATCTCTTTTCCATTGTATAGCTTGTACAGCGAAAATAAGATCTGAGGTATCCCGAATAAAAGATAGTATATGGAATACCAAGGGTTTCAAATTCAATCTAAAATTCGTATAAATAACTTTAGAAATTGCCATACAAGTTTCCTGATCTACCTTTGATGTGACGTGTGACTATCTCAAAATATATATAGGCCGTACTATAAGACCATAACTTCTAGAATAATTGACATGTATGACTTATTAAATAGAAGGACATGTTCCATCCAGTGGCCCGCCTTTTTCATCCTGTCCACAAGGGAGCATTGCTAATTTCTCATTCTCTGGGATCGAACACATTCCCCCTCACCCTAGAGGGGGTGATAAATTAAATAAGAAAGAAATGTTTTGGATATATAACTTGAATACCTTGAACCTCTCAGGAATAAATGTAGAATGAGAACTGAAGCCTTTTCTAACTGATTGATAGTTTAAATTCAAGATATTCAAGGTTTATTTAGTCCTGAAACTATTTACTATATTATAATTTTTTTTCATTATACAATTTCTTCAGTTATGTATTTATATTTTTATTATTAAGATTAATATTCATATTATACATTATTGTTCTTATTATTTTCTTTGAGTTATTATTATACGTATCTATTGAATATTAATATTTATTATATTTTGCAATAAGATTTACTGTAGGTTCTATATTTTATGGTTTCATATTAGCACTTATAGTTAATTATTAGGGAAGGTCAATCACTTTTTTATTATTGGTTACAATTTGTTGATATAGTTTTACAAACATTCAATACATGTTGCATATTTATAAATACACATTACCACATTTACTGGTTACCTTTTTATTTTTTTGCTATACAACATTATTTTCTATTCAGTTGTTAGTAGTTAAATGATCATTTCTGTTTTTATTTTATTTTTTATATGTTATGTTTGTATTTGCACATGTTTGATTTAGATGTTTTTTGGGTTTCAAGGTGATCTTATAATACAAATCACTATAGTTTTGGTTTTATAGTTGGGTTGTTTAAAGACTGAACTGTGATTATTCTACAGCTGGGTATTACCAGACACACCTCTCTACTCAATCCAATCAAGGATTGAGAAGTACCTATTTAAAGATCACCTTGAGATCAGACCAGCCACTTTTTGACAAAGTTCCACACTGGAATGAAACGTGTCAGAGTTTGTTGTCATGTGTAATTCTACTGCACATGAATTTTTGTATTTTTGAATGATTGCACTTGGGTAAGTTATTATCTACCGATCAGCAGTGCATCGCCTTTGCTATTACCTCACTTACGGATATCCCAGCAGGAGCACGCTGTTTTTGATCCGATCTACGTACATACATACTGGCAATCAAGCATCTTTACTGTGAGTACGTCCCTGCCGACAGGACACCAGGGTTTGCAAGGGTTGCAGTGCAGCGATTCAAGTGTTGCCGGGGTAAACGTCTCTCGGCGGGTTTAACGGCATCTCCAGATCCTCCTCCTGCTATATTCACAAAACCCCCTCCCCTGCTGTTCAGTTAGTCCAAGACACACAAGGAGTCATAAACTATACCAATATATGTATTAAACAGCCTTATCAGGATTATTTCTAAATGAAGATTATGCTACCTTTAGGAGAAGAACAGCCCCTGGGGAGGAAAGTGGAGCACTGCGCAGGGCAAAACTACAGGAACCAGCACACCATAGGTTAAAAACTACTTTATTAAGCAACTAGGGGAGACACCAACAGTGGAGCAACCATCCACTCTGACGCGTTTCGGGCTAGGCCCTTTGTCAAAGAGTATAACCCCAATGTAAAAAACACACATTTATATACACAATTTACCTAATAGATCGCGTCCTTCACCGGAAGTGACGTCAGCGGAACCAGCCGAGGGTCTCGCGAGACTTACCAGTAGAACCGGAGTCTCAGAAGACAAATAGAGTAGATCTCACAGCGCCACCTGGCTTGGAGGACGTGTCAATACATCAACAAAGACAGTGTGTCCAAATCACGTCCGTAACCTGAAGTGACGTCAGCGGGGCCAGCCGAGAGTCTCGTGAGACTTGCCAGTATCACTGGAGTCTGAGAAACAAACAAGGAGGACCCCACAGCGCCATCTGGCTTGGAGGACGTGCCATAACCATCACATACACAAATATACATACATAATCAGCAGTCACCCACAATATCAACAGGCAAGAATAAGCCTTGTCAAATCATAATCTAGTCATATACTGACAAGACTTGACCCTGGGCCCAGGGTGGGAGGTGCAGATAAGGTTGGATTGAAATATCACGGCTACTCCTCCTCGTTTCTCCTTTCCCACCTTAGGAACAGGGAACACAAAGTACCCAAAAGAGATTAGGTCACCCAAAGGAATGTCAATTCCAGCAGATATCCAGGTCTATGTGATAAATACTAGATTTGATTGACCCAAGACAATCATCTCACACAGCAATGGAGCACAGTGGACAACTGACCAAGCATTTCAAACTAACTAATTAGACTGTAAGCTCCTCGGAGCAGGGACTCCTCTTCCTTAATGTCTAAAGCACTTATTCCCATGATCTGTTATTTATATTATCTGTTATTTATTGGATTACCACATGTATTACTGCTGTGAAGCGCTATGTACATTAATGGCGCTATATAAATAAAGACATACAATACAATACAATACAATACTATAATATCCATGATATCTAGAGCAGGCTCCTCTAGTTTGCTCACAGCCGTGACATTGTGTGGCCATAACAACACGGCATCACATGACACCGTCGTATTATGATATCACTACACTAGGGAGCAGGGCTGCCCACGAGCGGCAAAAATGTAAGTCTTCCACTGCCTGGGGTATCAATGAAGGCAGTGGACAGTCTCAATCCTCTGAAGGAGGAAAGGGTATTGAGCTACACCTCCCCCTTGGCTCAAATGCCTGCTTCCTGGTAGCGTACCTCCACCTTCTCGTCCACTCTATACTGGAGCCGAGGGGAGGAAGACACAGCCAGGTCGGCTATCAAATACCCCATACCACACACTGGCAACAGGACTTATTACACACATGTCCTGGGGCAGCAAAACACACAGTTCTCCTCAAACAGACACGACGGGTAAGAAGGAGATGAATAATCACTAGAAACACAAAGCATGCAACACTCGTGGATACATATCTGGTGACAGCTGGGTACCATCGCATTGGCCCATTCATCCAAAGTAATCAAGGTGTATATGCAACACCCTATAAACTTTGCAGAAGTCTTGTTCGGCGGTTGTTTGCAGAAGGCTTTGAGTGCTTGAATGGATGGAGTAGTCATGGGAGGAACATGTGATGAGTGTGATTAGATGAGATGTTTTGGAGGAGACTGCATTAAGTCAGGGGGAAGGATGAGACATAAATGGTGCAGGCCTACAAGTATAGAACAAGAGTGTTGGCTAGTGAGCTCACCGAAAGCTTTCCAGTAATATGAATCTGCAGATAAAGTTGCAAGAAGATCCAGACATATTTACACCTCTTGTCTAATTCCTGTATAACTCTATGAGGCCCTCATAAATGTTCCCTTTGAAATGAGCCCACTTAAAATGAAATGCCAAAGTAACCCTCTAGCTCTGCTTTCCCCATGCTATCTGCAGACTTATACTTCTAAACAGTCACATGACCCCCCTCTTCCCCCATAAAACTGCCTAATTGCATTATAGAGTGGACAATTGCCAGACAATATCAGATAGCTTCACACTAACACTCCAACCCCTAACATACCAGATTAAATAACATACAATTCAGGAAGGGGGGTTGATTTTTTTATCAGAAGGTTTCTCAGATGATTCAAATAAGACAAAATTAGGTTCGTACCACCTAGCTATTGAAAACATTCAAAACTTGTTGTCCAAATGTAAATCTCTTACACATCTATTACATTTTCAGAAGACACAACTGCAATTCAGAGGATTTATAATGTGCATT
Organism: Ascaphus truei; assembly: GCF_040206685.1. NCBI lineage: Eukaryota > Metazoa > Chordata > Amphibia > Anura > Ascaphidae > Ascaphus > Ascaphus truei. Next base: position 401,514,223 of record NC_134485.1, on the reverse strand, counting down.
GAATCAATACCAGAATACAACAATTGTGGATCATCAAACTTATCTAAATTTCCTTTATGCTTTAATAAATCAGTACGAATTAACACAATTTCTTAAATAATATTTATTTGTTTTTACAAAGGTGATATTCTTCATTTGGCTTATGTAACACCCCTACCCCCTCCCAAAGGGAGATTTGCATGTACTGTATGCAGTGTTATAGGGCAGCAGTGCTAACCTGTTTGAAAGACAGAAGCCTGAGCCTCTGTGCATAGGGAGCTTGGGTTGCAAGGGGCAGCGCCTCCACTTGTGAGGATCCCGCCACAGACGGGATGACCCCTCAAAGGAAACTATACCCCCCTGTGAATAACCACTCACACAATAATATGAACCATATTAAACTTTACCAGCATGGCATAAACATAATACTCACACATACACATGAGAACAACAGTAATGGCAGTACACAATAATAATCCCTTCACCTCTTACAGGGAGACTACCAATACCCCTTCTCCCTCCTTCTAGTCCTATCCCAGGCACGCTGGGATAGCATGTATCACCCACAATGTCCTGTAGTGTATGAATGTTAGTGATCGTTGTGTAGGTGCACAGTTAGGTACCTTCCCTCTGAAGCTTGGACAACGTTGGCCTCACTCCCTTTATGGAGGCAGACGCAGCATCTCACGATGCGGGGTCTTCGACAAAACTCCCCTCACTCTTTACTATCGGCAGCGCACACGTGGTCTGTGAAGGGCGAGGAGTTCCTTGCTGGCGTCCGTCCCGCTCAACGTTGTCACTGAAATCTCATTAGTGGTAAAAGTCCCTAACTATGGGACACCCTACAATACACACACACTGTCTGGGGTTGGGGCCTACCTCAAGCCTATGGGGAACCGCTATCCTAATCCCGGGATACCTAACTGGCTCCACGGACAGTCTGTGCGCTCCATGTGCTCCTCCAGCACTGACTGTTGTTTGTGACAGTTCAAGTATATCACTAGTCCAATACTCTGCCTCCTCCAACATGGCCACCACAGTCCCTTCAGAGCAAGGCTGAGGAGCTTCATAAGCGCCCCCAAAGGTCAGGAGGTATACTCTGCTACATTTATTTTTAATTTGCATCTATATTGAGGATTTAATATATATGTTTATTGATAACTTTTTGTGATTATTTTGTTGATATGGATTGTAAAAGTGGGGACGACCACCTCTTCCACCTTTATGGGGATGATGAACTGCACAGCATTTTTCAAATCAATTGATTTGAAAATACAAAAAAACATTTAATTTAAATGCATATTTCTCAAGGGAAAATCCATCTTTTATCCCATATATGCTAAAAGTCACTATTTGACTACCTTTGAGAATCTAGTGGTTAGAGATTTGCGCTTGTTATCAGATGGTTTCAAGTAATATGTTTTTGAAAGCAGATACCCAGGCGGTCATTAGGGGTATTCCCCAAGGGCCAATTCCTCAGGCTGAGGAGGAACTGTTCAACACAGGACGACTTCATCCAACAGTCTGTGGAATTGTGCAACCGCTTTATCCAAAGAGGCTTTAAAAATGAAGAGTTACAACGGGCTTTTGAAGAAGTATTGGCCATAGATAGAAAATCTCTATTAGGCCATGAAGATCGTGGTTCCCTGACGGGGTTGAAAGATGAGAGAAACAGAGAGTGAAAGAAGAGGTATTTGAATACAAAAAATTAAAGAAGCAGGAAAGTATTCCCTTAGATAAGGATGATATTCCTATGTTCATAACACAATTTAATAAATGCAGCCATCAAGTTAAATGGATTATTTCCAAACATTGGGATCTTTTGTGAAGGTATCACAATTTAAGAAAATATGTGGAACAAGGATCACGATTTGTATACAGAAGAGCGAAGACTATTGCTGGTTTTGTATCGACCCTAGTTATGTCACTACGCCCTCGGTGGCAATACAGACCTTTCTTAGAAAAGGTTCATATAGGTGTGGGGGTAGCAATATATGCCATCTGATGAATCCATCGTCACATTTCTCAGGTTCAAATTCTAGTAAAAAATTCCAAATGAAAAGCCAAATTAATTGTGATCCGCAATATGTGATTTACCTCCTAACGTGGTTGCGGAAAAAAATATGTGGGACGAACTGCTAGATCTCTAAATGTTAGAATTATGGAGCATTTGAGATAAATTAAAAAGCAAGATCGTTTCCATCCCGTATCAAAGCATTTTACGGGGTGCAGATTAGGGGGGTTAATAACTTAATCGTTATAGGAATTGAGAAAGTGACGTTAAAAGAACGAGGAGGAAACAAGTTCAATCTTTTAAATCGCAGAGAGGCCTATTGGATATTTGTGCTGCAAACTCGTTCTCCCTGTGGTCTGAATATTGAATGTAACCTCAGCCATTTTTTAATTGAAATGGTTCAATCATTTGCCAATTATTTGCTTAATTTAAGGCTCCCGTCATGGAATACTAATGAGCATTTATATACATACAGTATATATTTCTTTGTGGGTTTGGGGTTATATGCTCCTTCGATTTGATATAATTAATTTATGCACATGGATTTTGGCAAAAAACTTGGTTAAAGGAGCATTGCTACCAACACAGTCATTATCATCCCTTCTTGTTTCCATTTACTTTTTCTCTTTTTCTTGTCCTTTCCTTATTCCTTTGCCCTTTCCCCATCTCCCTCTCTCCCCCTCTCTCTTCCTCCCTCCTTTCCCCCTCCCGACCCCATTTCCTCCATCCCCTCTCCCTTCTTCCCATTCCCGGGTTTCCCTTTCCACCCCCTATTTTTTGTCCTTGTGGGATTATTTATTATTTATTAATTTTAATAATCTTTACAGAATTCACTCCTTGAAGTAATCTAAACATAATACGTTTTTGGATAAAAATGTTTAATAAATATAATATTGTGTACACTAATATGACTTTATGGATATAGAGAAATATACATTGATCCAAAGCCAGCAAAATTCAAATTCACCCTTGGGAGGTATGTTATAACAAAAGTAGAAATATTATTACATAAAAACAATTCTACAATTGTTTTTAAATATCAATTTATGTGTAAAATGTATTAAATGTGTAATTCATTCATCTCCTATGCCTTACTATGGATGTCTATAAGAGGGTTTATTATTGTGGGGATTCAATGATTTATGTTGTTTTGTTTTTGCTGAGGATCATATGGAGGAGTTGCTATTGTAAACCTCTTTTTAAATTGAGTTTGTTATTGTATAATGTAATCCATGACAGCGCTTTGGCTGTGGCTGTGCTCCAGCTTAACCACACTATTATAGATATTGGGAGCTCATCGGTGTAGTAATCCTGGCGCATGCGCAGAACCACAGGTGCTGTGGTTGGTTCGACGCATGCTCATTGACAACAAGATATGTGGATACATTGAGGATTGTAGTGTTGCGAGTGGTTGGGAGAACGGCTGATCACTGCTTGTGGTTTAGAACGATTAGCGCCGCCATGGGGAGGGGGGTGCACATGCATGCATGGGTGCCAGCTATGACGTCATGCACGGAACCGTTTTGGCACAAAATTTGGTTTAGAGCACTATATTTAAAGAAGGTTTGAGCTAAACAACTCCATACTCCTTGATAAAGCACATTTGTGTGCGAAACGTGTAGGAGGTCCTACACCTCCTTTTGGTTATGCTTTATTGTTAATACATTTTCATTTTTTACAACCTGGCTCCCTTGGCAGTGCGGTGCAAAAATATTTTTTGCTTCGATCTTTTATTCTTGACAGAACTATTATTTGGTGTTTTGTACTTACAGGAAGATTAAGAAGAGCGTAATAACACAGTATGCCTTCAGCTGACGTTACATATAATTAAGTCTAAAAATCTTCCTTGAAAAGGCCATATATAGTTTGTTGTTTGACAGTAAAGGATAAAGTGACTAATAACTATGACTTTGTATTTCAACAATTAACATGCCCTGACGTCTAAAAAACCCAGAGAAAATAACTAATTTATCAGCTATATCTCAACAGGACATTAGGATTTCATTTTGCACACTTTTTTTTACATCTAATCATTTTAAACTGTCTTGGTGTTAAAATGGGAATCTTCTGCAAGAATTCATACATTATGATGCATATGAATATAATCACAGCAGATTAATGGTCTTCCAGAGTCCTCTAATGGATGGCTTCAATCAGTCATGCTGCAGACAGATCTTGTGCTGTAAAATTGTATGGAGACCATCATCATACTAATTCAATCATGTATTGTATATTACTCATACATTTGCCAACAGAATAACACCCATAAAATAAAATAAGGTCTTTAATTAGGGCTAAAGTTGGACAGAACAAAACTTTATGAAGTCATACATACAGTGTGTAGCATTCAATGTAATAATAGTTCTACATACAGTGTATCAGCCCAAATAAAATAAAGTAACTAGGGTTTATGCATGTTTTAATACTAAAACAATAAAATTTATAGTAGAGACTAACCATTTTACTGATCTAGTCTTTCCATATTCATTTCTTTGAAACCTTAGATGTTATTTAAGTAATAATCCCTGAAGAACAGGGCATTATTGGTCAGTAATGCCCAGTTCTAAAGGGATTATTACTATTATAGGCAAAATATAGGCTTATTTTTTATTTTATTTTCAGATTTTTCATCAAAAAGATAGGCACTTTTGTAGTCATATTGATTTTTATCAGCATGATTGTCATTCTTTTGCTTTTACTACTAGCTTATTAAAAAGGAATTTGTACATACACACAACCCCCCTCTATAAACACAAACACACTGCAGCCTCCCCCCTCCCCTATGCCCACAAACTGCAGACACACACACATCAAAACACACTCTGCAGCAGCCCTCCTCCACCCTCTACACACACACACACACACACACACACACACACACACACACACACACACACACACACACACACACACACACACACACACACACACACACACACACACACACACACACACACACACACACACACACACACACACTGCAGCCCCCCTCTACACCCACAAAACACACTGCAGATGCACACACACCAACAAAACAGACTGCTGCCCCCTTTACATCTACAAAACACACACCAGCAGCCCCCCTGTAAACCCACTGTAGCCACACTGCAGACACACACACACACACACACACACACACACACACAAAACACTCTGCACCCCTCCTCCACCCACAAAACACACACTGAAGACACACACACTGCAGCTACCCCTCTATACCCACAAAACACACACAGCAGACACACACTAACAAAATGGACTCTGCTGCCCCTTCTACAGCCACAAAATACACACCAACAAAAGACACACACCAATAAAACACTCTGCTGACCCCCTTTACACCCACAAAACACACGACAGACACACAAACCTTTTTCCTCACTTTCCTGTGCGGAGCTCTCTGCAGGCAGAGTGGGGGCAGAGTCAGTGCCTTTCTTGGGCCTCCTGTCCAATCACCTTCCCTGTCTGAGAGCTGATCTCACTCTTTGTGAATGAGAACTGAAAGTTGATTGGCTGAAAAACTTGGCAGGGTGCCAAAAATTCCGGGCCATTACTGATTGGTTAAGATTCTGGGTATTATCCAATCAGAGAGCGGGGATTTTAATAATGCCTGGAATTTACCAGTCTTAGTCTATAATTGATCTTACCCTTTCATTTCATATATTGTACTGGTGCTATTGTATCAAAATATTTTTGTATTGCTAAACAATATATTTGTGTGACGGTTCAGGGGATTCCTTCCCCTCCATGTGTCCCTGACGTCCCACTCTTGCCTATCCTCTCTATCCCTTCCCCTGCTAGTCTCCCTTCCTATACCCGCAGCTGTCCCTCTCCGGCAGCCTCTGACGCTATCCCGGCATCAGCGCGTGCTCCCCGCAAGGCTCGCGCACCCGCTCGGTCCCCGGCTCCCTGCTGCGGCGTTCCCTGCTCACGGCCCCCCTCGGTCTCTACTACTGTCCCCTTACCTCTGGTGGCTTTCCCCTCCGTTCCTCCCTCATCCTCAGCGGGTACCCCCGCGGCGCGGCGCTCCGCGCGCCTCGTGACGCAGATTGTGCGCGCGCGCACTCTAAATTTACAGAGGGTACGTGCACACGCGCCTCTTCTAGGTTTTCTCAGCCTCCTGGCTCCTCCTCTCATGCCCTGCAAGCTATCTCTCTCATTGGCTCACCTGTCTCCTCCTCTTCTCCTCCTCACCTATCCCTGCTGTCTCCCACTTCACCCTCTACTCCTCCTCCCTCTCCTATTGGTGTTCCCTCCTTTATAACCCCGTCTGTCCTTTCTCTCATTGCTCTGCATAGCTCTTGTTACCTCTGTGTGTGCAGTCCTATGCTTGGCTCTCCTCTGTGTTCCAGCTTTGTTCCTGCGCCTGCTTACCCCTGGATTTCCCTGGTTTGACCTCTGCTCATCCTGGACTACTCTGCTTTCTGTTGCCCTTGAACCCTGCCTATGAACTCTACTTTGCTGACCTCTGTGACCTCTGGACTTTGGCTTACGAACTTTACGACTGACTTCTGTATCCCTGGACTCTGGCGCATGAACACCACTACTATTACTCTGAACTCCAAAGGCGTTGCAAGTATTGCTAACCATCTCTCAACAAGCCCGGCAACGCCATACCACACTCCGGGCACGCCCTCACTTCTGTGGGTGCGTGGTAATACCCTTCCCACCTCAGTACTGTTGACTGGCCAGGTCTGTGGGCATACAGGCGTGACAATTTGTTGCACTTTCTATAGATATGTTTAATGCTCAACTAACAAATTAAATCCAGTTACCAACTACAATTTATGACCAGGATTCACTAAATCAAACTTTAATTTTATGTCCTGAAGTTCTATTCAGGTGACATTTATCGAGTGCGAAAATATAACACCATTTAGTGAAGCTGGGATTACATGTATTAAGAACAGCCATGGGTACAAAATTTACTCCCAGCTATGTGAATTTCTTCATGGGTAGTTGGGAGAAAAACACACAGCCCATGTGGGCTCAGAACCCAAATCTCCCACATCATATATATTTGTGTTAAAAAGATTGCTACTAGGATTGTGACCTCATGTATAGAACAAAAGACAAACAGGCCTAGTGCTACATCCAATTTGACAAACTGTATATTTATACCAGGGTCTCTCCCCCGGTCCCCTGGTTTTCCCCAGTCCCCCGCTTACCTCCGCTACAGCAGGGGGAATTGCAGGCATTGCAGGGAGTTGGATGTGGCGAATGCATCGCCGGAGGTTGTTGAAGTTGCGCATGCATGCGCAGTGAGCTTGCGCATGTGTGAGAGGTGGCATTAGGGAAATAGGGCTCTGCGGGGACTACAAGCCCCATAATACATAGGGGGCAAGTAGTCAGGAGCCCCAGATAGACCAATAGGGCTAGGAGAATCCCTTGCTCGAGAGATAGATACTTTTAACGCACAGTGGAGCATGCCAGTCGGAGCTAGAACAAAGTTAGGGTGTAGGTGCAGGGCATCTGTGAGCCCTGCACTAGGCAAGAGACCCATTATGCCCCAGCTAGGCCTAGACTCACTGTGATAGCTTCTGACTGCTGCAGTGACCCCCATAGATAGGAACCCTGTTTCGTAGCTCAAGAGAGAGAGAATATCCAGGACACGGCTGTGACCTGACTTTTGGTGATTCAGGACCGAATCATCATACCCATATGTACAGAGACATTCTTCATGGTGGAACCGTCCACACAGGACACCACTCAACTTAGAGGCAAAGTTCAGTAAGGCAACATGTGGAAAACTTGGCTCTTGCGTACAGCCTACTCACAAGATGGTATATATATATTTGCCCATACCCTAAAACCATCTTGTGAGTAGGCTGTACACAAGAGCCAAGTTTTCCATATGTTGCCTTACTGAACTTGATTGTCTGCACTTAGTTTGTGTTTTCTCTGTTGTTTTTCCTCCATGCTCCCCCTGGGTTGTGAGAATATGTTAATGATAAAGCGCATAACAATACTACTGGTTACAGCTACCCTTTTAGCCTCACAGTGCCTTTCCCACCAGCGTGTCACCCCACACCTTGCCCACTGTACCGGACGGGGCCCTCGGGAACCCAACCCTTCTCTGGTGTCCACAAGAGTCTAACCCGCGGCCTTATATGTGGTCAGCGCTGCCACTTTGGTGTTTGTACTTGGTTGGTGCACTTTAAAGATATAGGTACCTGCCGGGTGCCCCAGTACCCGGGCGCGCTGATTAGACAACCAGGAGGATCCGCCGGTCCTGCGATGTCATCCGCGGCGAGTCCGCCTCCACATGGGGTGGTATCCTGTTGTAGTGTCTCACACGAAGACAGTCTCTACTTCTTGCATGGTAATCTGGTCCCAGACCACAATTGTCAGGGCCGCGCAGCTTGCAGCTGTGTCCCTGACTTATCAAAAAGCTAATGGGGCAGGGTCCCTACCAAAGGACCTATCCCTGTAGCAGCCACAATCTTATTGCATGAGTCGGGGCCTAGCTGGGGACTAGTGGGAATCTGGCTTAGTGCAGAGGGTCACAGACCCCTGCACATACCTCCTACCCTGTCCTTGTCCCAGCACCGACTGCCTGTAAGCTTCCAGCACGCCAAATGTAAACAGTCTATTTGGGGAATCCTGCAGTCCTATTGGTTCTGGCGCGACCATGTGGTGCAATATCCCCGAGCATCTTCGGCGTTGTAGTTCCCCATGGAGCTTTTTCCTATTGCCGCCGCATGCGCCTAACTTACTGCAATGGCAATGGCCGCCACGGGTCGTCCTGCGCATGCGCAAACTCTTGCGTCTGTGTGCACAATCCAATATGGTGACGCCCTGTCCAGGAGTCACCGGTAGTCTCCGGCGATGCGCTCACCCGGCGCAACCCCCCCCCCCGTGCGACACCGACCCTTGCCTGAGCTGCAGCGGAAGTAGAGGCCTGAAAGGGGAAACCCAGGCCACATGTGGTTTGTTTACAAGGATTAAATAATACATTAACAGGCCCACCGTTCCTTTAAGTCAAAATAAAATCATAAAACAAATGCCTACTCCTCTTAGGAGACTAACTACACATTCAACTTCAACCCTTACTACCTGGGTGGACAGCTAAGATTGTTACCACCCCAAGCAGGTACTATTATAGCTGAACATATACAGTCTCTGAACAAAGCAATAAAGTGTTTCGCTTATCTGTTACTCCAGGGGTTGGAGCAGACGTCCCCACTTCAGTACGGTCTGGCATCCTTCCTTCCTAGGGGAGCTCAGCCCCACGAGAGCTAAGAGAATCTCTCCACTGTAAGTCAAATGTTAAGGAAAGCACATCCCCGCATCAGCATAGTTTCGCGTCCTTCCTTCTTCATCCTGGGATTAACAACCCAGGCAGTCCCATCAGGCTCCGTGACCGTCATCCATCAAGCCTAGGGGACTGTGCCAGCTTCACATAGCTGGGGAAAACTCTTCTCTGTCCCCCTTCTCTTGGAACAGCAGTCAGTCTCATTGTGTATAATCACTTCCTGACTTTTAAAACAGAAGTTCAGTCTGCTCAATTAGCTTTGCGTTGTTTTCCAGATAGGAGGAGCGCTGTAATTCTCGTGGTAGTATGTGAACAAAATAAAGAAATGGTTTAATGATGCAGATGGTAATAATAAATGGATTGTCAAAAAATAGTCTCTGTGTTGATTGTACTCACAAATTAATAAGGTATAATAGACGTATCAGAGATCCATCTCTCTCTGATAGGAGCCCTTTAATGGATGCCCTCTAAAGATTGCTGGTCTGGTAAACTTTTTGTATATATGGATCGTGTGAAAACTCAATATACCTCCAAGGAATATGGAGAGAGAAAAAAGAGAGAGCACACAATGGTATAGTACGATATGGGTATGTATTGCACAACAATGGTTATATAGGTAATGCACAGGAAACGATTCCTGACAAAGCCACAGTGAAACGCGTTGAATCCGCTGTTGGAGGTGATTGAGATCTGGGGAGAATACCACAGGGAGGTGCTGACAAGCCACGGAGACTGACTCGCAAGGCAGCTTCTTCCGCCCTGACCAGAGCCGTCACAGGACGTGATGTACGCGGAAGTCCTCCGTTGTCTGGATACACCGGCGCCATCCACGAGAAACCAGCAGTTCTCTCCAATGAATTTACCTTTTATGCAAAATGTGAGTGCATTACCTATATAACCATTGTTGTGATGGGGCTATAGTGTTACTCTTAGAATGAGGTTCATGTTTGTGGTTTGGGTTGCGTTTTGCTAATAAGTTAGTAGCACACTCCACAAAGTAATCATTGAATGCATTTGCAATGTCAGTGGAATTTGTCAGAGTAATATCCTCCTTAGTGATATTACTTGGTTGTTGATGGTTAGAAGGCTGGTATATATTGTGGTTAGGATGAGGTAAGGTGCTCAAAAGTGTCCTATATACAGGTAGGAGGGGAATACAATCTGGATATTGACTATTTAAGATACATTCATTAGAGTCTCAATAAATTCGGGCACCAGATACCCTGAAGGCAGGGGTAGGTAGTCCTAGGACAGCCTCCTCTGCCTCATTGGGCTGGCCCTATGTACTCACTGTACCACTGCTTTCACCAGAGTTTCCCCTCCATCGCGTGCTGCTGTAAAGTGATGTCCAGAAGTGCAGAAAAATGATCTTTATCTTTATTTAGATTCTTCATTTTTGGCCAGACCTGTTCTTCATTTGGATCGCGGTGCGCTGCATCATTTTTCTGCACTTCTGGTATATATTGTGGATAACCGTCCAGAAGTTAGCAGGGTTTGATGTATTCTGGCAAAGATTGTCAGAGTAATATTGTGCTTTTGCATGTCTCGTTTGCCTTAAGCACATATTCCGCAGGCGTCTGTAGTTATTAAGATCCTTGGTAGTGCCAGTTACTTTCATGTGGAAATAAGATTTTAAATAGTAAGTAAAAATAGCCGTGTTAATCCAGCTGCGATAGTGCAGAGTAAAAGAGTACACTGGCGACACACTTTATTCGAGCTCGGCTAGTCCCACGAATTCGGGTATACCCGGGTGTATTGAGGTTTGTGACTGTTTTCTGCCCGAGTGCATTGGGTTATTTTCCAGGCAGGGATTGAAGCATTTTATTCCCGCTGGCTGCAATACTGCACAGTATATATATATACTGCATTACAATTCATGAATTTATGCCATCTGGTAGACACGCGAAGCTCGCAGCATATTAAATCCTAATCACTATCATTTAACAGATCAGCCGCCCGTCAGCCAGGCATGAACCCAGGCTGGGAAGGCAAATGCAACGGGGCTTGTCAGAGGTGAGGAGCGGCGCATTCCAGGTATCTGCCAGGTACATACAGGGTATTTGCTCGAATAAAGTGTGTCGGTGCAGTACTTCAGACATTTATATATTCAGAAAGCAGTTTCAGGTGGGTGGTGTTCCAATGAAAGCAGATGCATGATTTCTGACCCTGTCCACTGTATCTGAGCAGCGTTTGCTCTCAATTATTTCACTGGGTCGTTTGAAGGATTTGCTTACAAGAGTGCCCTCGACAGCACAATAAACTTATTATCTTTCCTAAAGGATTATATTTTTAGTTCCTTGGTGTCACGGTTGTGCTCGCCACAAACCAGGACTGGACCGCGGGGCTGAGGTGGGGTTGTATAATCACCGACCTTAGACCGCGCAGACTGATCCGGAATGCGTAGTTCGTAGTCGTACATAGCAGGGTCAGGACTGGAGAGAGCAGCATAGTCAGTAGAAAAGCCAGGGTCAGGATAGGAGACATCAGGGTAAACGTTATCAAAGCGGAGTTTCGGTAACAGGAAGTCAACAAGGCCCCGCTTCAGCGTAGTAGCTGCAGGGCGGGAACGGGTTCTGCACGAGCGGTGACCATGGCCCCTGGTGCCGATCTCCGGAAGGGATAGGCAGGCCGGAGTGGGCACACCGCCGGGCAGCACTGGTAACCCAATGCTTCAGTGCAGGAGTCCAGAACTAGCCTGTGCAAGGAGAGAGAGCTACAGACCTCGGGACTAGTAGACCGGCCTCTGCTAAGGGAAGAGCAGCAGGCCACAGGAAACAGGAAGCTGAAGTTACGCTGGAGATACACTGCTTCAGCACAGGAACCAGGATACGGCCTCTGCATAGGAGAGAGAGCAGCAGGCCCCAGGAACTAGAGACAGGCCTCTGCTATGGGAAGGGCAGCAGGCCTCAGGAAACAGGAAGCTGAAGTTACGCTGGAAATCCACCACTTCAGCACAGGAACCAGGACACAGCCTCTGCATTGGAGAGAGAGCAGCAGGCCCCAGGAACCAGGAACTAGGAACATGCACTATTAACAAAGAACATGAACATGAACATGAAACCAGCAACAGGGTGGCGAAGACAGGTGGCTGTGGCAAAGACAGTGAACATCCAAGAAGGATTATGCTCGGCAGAGAAGCATTGTGGGAAAGTTGTTGTAGAGGGAGAAAGGGGGTGGCCCGGTATTAGATGGTTGCCCCCCATATGGCCATCCCCTGACCTCACCAGAGGTCCAGGGATGAGGTTTGCACCTTGTTGTACCTTGAAAATGTATGTTCCCCTGATCCCATGTTTCATTATCAGCATGTATTTTAATGTTTTAAAGTGCATTTCTGTATCTCCAATTCTGGAGGTCGCAGAGAGTTCATATTTGGCCAATATGTGGAGTCACTGTAGGCATTAAAAACTGGCAAAGATCGACCCACTGAGCCAACCAGAATGGAACTTATTAATATGTGTAGAAATTAAAATGTATATGTATTTTATTTTGGATCTGTTCTGAAAATACAGACGCCATTTGCTAGGCTAATAAGTCATGAAGGGCAGACGGCTGAGTAGAATAAGCACGGTGATCAAAAAGTAACTACCTTGATTGTTACCCAATGTCTAGGGATTAAGTATTAGTCAATCAACAAACTCTGCCAGTCTAATTGTTACCTGAGGGCATGGGTTAGTCTGTTAGTCTGTGTCTCCACATTAGAGAGTGGATACAGATAATTGTTCACCAATAGGCTGTGTCCAATGTTAAGAATAGGGTTGCACAGGTATATAAACTGTTTCAACCCTACAGTTTTTAGTTGTGCTGGATTGCTGGTGTTATGCTTCTGATACCATCTTGAATGTCACTGGATTGCTGGAGTTGTGCTTCTGATTCCATATTGAATGTCACTGGACTGTTGGAGAATTGCTATTGGATACTTCTCCATCCCCCAACCCTAAGTAAGTGTTATCTTCTTGTCTGTTAATTGTACTATATTGCTGTTTTCACCTTATTTAAGGAATAAATTATATTTTATTATAACTAAGCCTTGTTCAGTTCAACCCAGAAATTTGGTGTTCATTATATCTTGTCATAAGCTACTGTGACAGTTGTATTTAAAGGTCAGCAACCCAATAGCAAAAGGGGCGTGTGACAGCATTGCTCTAATGACTGAGCCCAGGCTGGGGCTGCAGTAATAGCTTGCACAGCTGCAGAATATATCATGGGGAGTCTTCCAGGACTGCACAGGTCTGTAAGGCAAGGTAAGCAGTAAACCGAGGTGTGGATTCCTTACAGTTGGCACCATTTCATGTTGTTATGTGCAATTTTGTATTTTCCTCTTAAGTACAGTAATATTTTTTCTTTGCTTTTCTAACAGGCACATTTGAATGTTATCATATTGGTTGGCTGGTCAAATCAGCAAACTGATAGGCTATAAAAGAGTATGTTTTGCCAATGCAACATCTTTCTTCACATTTCTTATATTGTATAATGTAAAGTACAGTACATTACAAGGGAGGCAAGACTCGAATTCCTGGATGAAAATGGTTTCCCTTTGTGAGTGACAGAGACAGTATGTTTGTGCAGATGTTTGAACAGAGCATGCAATTTGTTTTCTGCAGGATCATGTGCTTCTTTCCTCATAGTTGTGAGTGTTCTATATATTAGTTTATGTTTAATATGAGGTGTAACAGCCGGATTAAATTGAGATTAAGAGGCGGACAATGCGTTTCAGTTGTTTATCCTCTTATAATGTGCTTTAACATATTTTACTATTTCTGAAGGGATGCTAAAAGACTAAAATAAGTGTGTACTATCATTAGTTTATTTTTAGATTATAGCATTTAATCTTGGGTCTTTAGTTAGTTTGGCATTTCAACATCCATAGTACAGGTAACTAGGATGCTATTGGATGCTTCCAAGCTAATTTTATTTATTTTGATAGCATTATCTGTTATGGAGCACCCAGATTACTGTACCATAATATACAGTCAAACCCTCAGAAAAACTGAATTGGCTCCATCTAAGACGACAAACACCTTGAGACATTTTGCTACAACATTGGTACCAACCAACGGAGCAGGCATTGTAACCAAATAAATTGACCCCTATTTTAAGATTGTGAACTAATTGTAATGTTTTTGTTGTTTGATCATCACAGACAATAAGCAGGTCAGGTCTTTGGGACATTAAATAGAGAGGAAAGTTATTGAGTTTCTCATATATGCCTTTCAGCAGTTCCTCAATTTTCTTTGGTCAACTCATCAGCCAGAGGAATGCACCTGTGTCTTTGTAAGGGGGATGTAGGCTGACGTGGATAAAATCCCACTGCTTACAGTCCTTTTAGACTATGCCACTTATCTTCCCCTTCAACTCTGCATGTGGAGAGCACATTTATTACATCATGTTACAGAACTAAAAACCTGAGTGATAGCTTTGATTAGACCAGTCGAGTTTCCTGCTCACATACACTTTTTGAAGCCAGAAAATACCATATAAAATATATAAGTACTGTTTGATGCCATAAGTCTAACAGATAAACATAATTATATGCTAAGTTTGTTGCTCATTCTGAATAAGAAGTGCAGACTTGTTCAACTCCAGAAAAAGCAGCATAACTTAACTTTACTAAAAGGATCCTGGTTTTACACCTGCCTTATATTAAAACAAACTCACTTAGGGGTGTAAATCAATAATGGCAACAAACATGAATCAAACAATAACATAGGATAATCAAACTATCCATATTCATTACATCTCCCCCCTTTTTTTTAAACAAAAGAATAATGTAACCTCTGTCAATTACATTATAAGAATGAATTATTATTTGCACAATGCTGTTTTTGTTCCATCTACAGTTACCTTTCCCAAATCCTGCTTTGATGCCCCATCAGTTCTTCAGGAAAACCTCTCAGAAATCTGATAGCTGTCAGGACTACATGAGCGACATTATTTCTTCCGAAAATTTTCTTCCTTAGCTTTTGTTTCTTCTACACTCAAGTTTATTCATTTAGAGACACATGTGGCTGTAGTTTCAGTTCTCAGCTGCGCAATCTTCTCTACAATTATTCTTTGTTGTTGCAATAATGAAATTTGAAGTTATATCAAGTTAATGTCATTCTGTCAAAATTTACTTTTAGAAAGCAGTGGACAATGCTATGGCTAGGGGAAGGTAGAAAGTGTAGTAACCTATTAATCAATGTATTGTATTATATGTCTTTATTTATATAGCACCATTAATGTACATAGCGCTTCACAGTAGTAATACATGTGGTAATCAAATAATTAACCGATAATATAAATAACAGGTCATGGGAATAAGTGCTTCAGACATAAAAGTAACAATAAGGAAGAGGAGTCCCTGCCCCGAGGAGCTTACAGTCTAATTGTTAGGTAGGGAGAACGTACAGAGACAGTAGGAGGGAGTTTTGGTAAGTGTGTCTGCAGGGGGCCAAGCTTTATGTATCATGTGTTCAGAATATCCACAGTGCTATTCATATGCTTCTTTAAGCAAGTGTGTCTTAAGGTGGGTCTTAAAGGTGGATAGAGAGGGTGCTAATTGGCTACTGAGGGGAAGGGAATTCCAAAGGTGTGGGGCAGTCAGTGAAAAAGGTTTAAGGCGGGAGAGGGCTTTAGATACAAAGGGGGTAGAAAGAAGACTTCCTTGAGAAGAACGCAAGAGTCTGGATGGTGCATAATGAGAAATTAGGGCTGAGATGTAAGGAGGGGCAGAAGAGTGTAAAGCTTTAAAAATGAGTAGAAGAATGGAGTGTGAGATGCGGGATTTGATCGGAATACTAAATGTATTTAGTCTTTTATTAGCCCACCTGCCAGCAATGAGTGACAGTGGCCGTTTTTATTTCCAGAAAGTCCGAGGTGGCCCATATTCCTCGTTTTATGGATGAGTAATGAGAATTTACTTATTGATATTCCACATTGTTCTTTTTCTCTTTACATTGTGGAGCAGTAACTGTATTTTTATGAGATCATCTCTACAACTTGAAGAACCAAGGCATCATTCATTTCCATGGCTTATAATATTGGATTTCATGTGCTATGCAACAAGTAGGTGCAACCCAGTTACAGGTCTACATGAAAGACTACAGGATCAATGTATTATTATTTAGTGACCTCTCTTTCTTGTTTCCCTCCTTTATTTGATTCCATCACAAACAGTGATAATCTCAGTGCAGAATAAGAATGACAGCAAGTGATGTCAAGGTACAGTATGAGTCAAAAACATTCTCAAGTCACCCACAGAACACCAAAACATGTTAGTTTAACATAATGTGATGTAAAATCCTTGGCTGTGGCAAACACACTATGTGTGTAGTAGATGTAAATAAGTCTCTTCAGCACACACAGTGTTCGGCAACTGGCAGTGAGGAATCGTCACTGCCAGTTGCCGAACACTCTGAGTGCGTTCCTGGGTGTATCGCAATCAATTGTATCCTGTTTTCTCTACCGAAATGGACTAGCACGATGCTATATACAGCAGGGCCCCTGGTATACGGCGGGTTCCGTTCCAGGGGCCCGCCGTAAAGTGAAAATCGCCGGAAAGTGGATCCGGCGATTTTCATTTCTCTGCATGCACAGAACGGTGTTTTTCGCCGTTCTGCGCATGCGCGGCCTATGGTCTGCGCACGCAAACTACATTATGCGCGCGCAGACAGCTGTCTGTGCATGCGCGCTGGGCGCAACCGCCCATTCTGCGCATGCGCGACTGCGATTTAAAGATGGCGGCCCCCTTCTCGGCGCCGCCGGATAAGCGGAACGCCGGATAACGAAGCACCGAGAAGCGGGGCCTTCCTGTACGTCCTGTAGAGACTTATTTACATCTACTACACCCATAGTATGTCTGCCACAGCCGAGGATTTTACATCAGCTCAACATATGGTGATTGAATACTGACGACAGTAAGGAGGTGTTTTCCCAATGAGACTCCCAACCGAGTTGGATGTCCTGTGTAAGCTGCCATTACCCTGAGAGGCCAAGACGTTATCTGGAGATCACACAGGAATACTTACCAGAGGGACCCCCATCCGTCGCCCATTCTGATGCTAGCATTGTGGTAACTTTGTGTATTGTACACGTAAATGCGATTGTTTTATCAGTTTTATGTACGCAGAATACTTACCCCCTTTTTTACACTAAAATGTTTTGATATACATCACTATTTGCGTTTTGCGCTGTTTTTTGTCTTTTATCTTCTAGTTCGTGAGGGTGCTGAGCCACTCTTTTATTATAGCTGCAAACGCGTACTACGATGCCTCACGGTTTTGTATGGTTACTATTTCTCCATACTCTTTCACTTTGGTTAACCTACACTTGTGCACAGTCATTTAAGGTATAGGGGATGTTATGTTATGTTCACTGTAGACATTGGTCATTATCACATTTGAGTTAGTTTTAGCTGCGCACTTTTATTCCTTTTTCACTGTTCGCTACCCTTTCACACCTGTATTTCTCCGCCCCCTCTGCTATCACTCAATTACTCCCTCTCACCAGTCCCACTCCCAATACCCACCCCCTTCCTCACACTCATTTCCCTTTCCTCCCTTGGCCACACACAGACACACTTCTCACCAATACCCATACAATTCCCACCCCCCACATTGTCGACACAAACCCCCTCACAATAATTACCCCTCATAATACACACACAATAACCCCCCCAATACAATACAATACTATCTCCTCAAATACAGTCATCACTACACTCTCCCCAGATACAAATACCACTATCCCCCAGATACAAACACCAATACTACCCCCCAGAGACAAACACCACTTCTACCCCAGATACAAACACCACTACTCCCACCCTCCAGATACAAACACCACTAATACCCCTCCCAGATACAAATACCACTACTACCCTCCAGATACAAACACCACTACCCCCGCTCCCCGATACAAACACCATTACTCCCCCAGATACAAATTCCATTAGTACCCACTCCCCCAGATACAAACACCACTACTACCCCCCAGAGACAAACACCACTACTACCCCCAGATACAAACACCTCTACTACCCCGCCAGATAAAAATACCACTACTACCATAGATACAAACACCACTACTACTCCTGTCCCAGATACAAACACCTCTACTACCCAACAGAGACAAACACAACTACTACCCCCCAGATACAAATACCTCTACTACCCCAATACAAACACCACTACTACCCCCTACCCCCAGATACAAACCCACTTCTACCCCCCAGAGACAAACATCATGACTACCTCAGATACAAACACAACTACTACCCCCCAGATACAAATACCTCCACTACCCCGATACAAACACCACTACTACCCCTGCCCCCAGATACAAACCCACTACTACCCCCCAGACACAAACATCATGACTATCCCCAGATACAAATATCACTACTACCCCCTATATACAAATACCACTACTACCTCGGAGCTACAAACACCACTACCCACCCAGATACAAAAACCCCTACCATCCCCCCAGATACAAACACAACTACTACCCCCCAGATACAAATACCTCTACTACCCCGATACAAACACCACTACTACCCCTGCCCCCAGATACAAACCCACTACTACCCCCCAGACACAAACATCATGACTATCCCTATATACAAATACCACTACTACCTCGGAGCTACAAACACCACTACCCCCCCAGATAAAAAAAAACCCTACCGTCCCCCCAGATACAAATATCACTACTACCGCCCCCATATACAAGAACCACTACTACCGCCCCCAGATACAAATACAATTACTACCCCCAATTGCAAGCACCACTACTACCACTACTACCCCCAGATACAAACACCACTACTAACCCTGATACAAACACCATTACTACCCCCTGCCCCCAGATATAAACACCACTACTACCCCCAGATTCAAACACCTCTACTACCCCCAGATACAGATATCACTACTACCCCTATATACCACTACTACCTCCGAAATACAAACACCACTGTTACTCCCCCAGATACAAACACTAATTATCACTACCCACCCCCATGAGATACAATTAAAACTTACCTACACTTCCTCACCAGGTACAGTAATCACTTCCTCGCCAGGTACAATCATCACTTACCTACTCTCCCCAGGTACAATGATTAGTTACCTCTGGCCGCTGCCGGGCCCCAGCTCTCCCCAGCTCTCCCCAGCTGCTGTCTGCCTCTCCCCACGTTGGGCCTCTCATTCCCATCGGTGCGCGCCAGTAGCTGATAGATAGGCAGTGTATTGGTGCATCACCATGATTAGCTCATTAATAGTAG
Organism: Ascaphus truei; assembly: GCF_040206685.1. NCBI lineage: Eukaryota > Metazoa > Chordata > Amphibia > Anura > Ascaphidae > Ascaphus > Ascaphus truei. Next base: position 401,494,711 of record NC_134485.1, on the reverse strand, counting down.
AATAATTCTATTTTCCATAATAGATCCAAATTCAAGGACACAGAGTATAATTCATAACATCCCAGGGTGAGAAACTAGAGGCCTGGTGGTCACCACACGGGTACCCCGAAATAGGTCTCCTAATAATGGTATACTCAACCCTGGGGAAATAACTCAATCACTCCAGCACTGGATGGTAATAGTATAATGGGCCGTAGCCCTTTACCTTCCTTTGTGGTGTCCTCGGCTAATGGATCAATCCCAGCGTGCTGTCCTCTGAAGGTAAACACAAACAGCAAGGATGAAGAGGAGCACAGCAGCGTTTCCCAGCAGCTTCCAGCTAGTAGATCGCCAAAAATTAGGGTAACTCCAAGCAGGGATAAGTATTAAAAAAGAGTTTATTGGTCAGTTACAAAAAACAAACAATGGTAGGAACGCACCTACGCATTTCGTCCGTAAAGGACTTTCTCAAGGTGTAAAGAGAAGTTCACAGATGCATCCTTATATCCATATACGATTCGCGCCAAAATCGCGGCATTTATGACGTCATCTCCATGCGACCGTCAACCTCGTCGCTGCTATGACGCGCGGTACACTCCTTACTCTCGCCCATAATGGAGAGAATACATAAAGCGCCGTGATTGGCTGGGAAAAGCATAATATTGAATACGAAAACTTTAATAGAAAAAATTGTCAGAAATGCACAATCAAACAAGGGAAACTCATACAGGCAAGACCAATGGATATACGATTAAGCTTGTCCCCTTAGAAGAAAGGAAAAAGGGAGAAAGATAAAAGTAATCAATAACCAGAGAAAAAAATATTAAAACTTATACTTAATATGTAAACTACGGTAGGAATGCCCAAATCTGATAGCTAAATTTCACATATCCAATGATAAGTAAATGAAAGTGTAGGTTGGCAATCCTAATCCATGGCAGCATAAAAAGTATAGAAAAGTATAGAAATGGATATATAAAAAATACTAAGGGAACAGGGAACTCTCATTCACTTCATAAATGCCGCGATTTTGGCGCGAATCGTATATGGATATAAGGATGCATCTGTGAACTTCTCTTTACACCTTGAGAAAGTCCTTTACGGACGAAACGCGTAGGTGCGTTCCTACCATTGTTTGTTTTTTGTAACTGACCAATAAACTCTTTTTTAATACTTATCCCTGCTTGGAGTTACCCTAATTTTTGGCGATCTACTAGCTGGAAGCTGCTGGGAAACGCTGCTGTGCTCCTCTTCATCCTTGCTGTTCGCGCCAGTAGCTGAGCCTGAATTCTTTGCATGCCCAGCTTCCAGCGCGGCGGAGGCAGGCAGCTGCTGTGGAATGCCGGGGACACGTGGCGGCCATAGGCCCAGAAGCTGGGCACAAAAGTTGGGCCTGACCTTTGGCTGGCCCAACTTGCAGCACTGGCCTGCTGGGCCACCTTGTCCTGGCTCTCCTCCCCTGTCGGCCGCCAGGCCATGTGTGTTGGTGGTACTAAAAAGAGGCAGGGTTAGCATATTGTCCGAACTTATCTACCATTGCAGCGGGTTAATTAAAGTCTTTGTTTGGGGTGGGAAGGGAGCGATCCAATCAGGAACACATCATGTAAATAAAAAACATAAAAAACAAAAATTGTGCAGTATATTAATACATTGTGGACTAGATGCAAGTCTTGGCTCTTAAGGATTGCCTACTTACAGCAATAGATAAAGATAACGCTTTTGTCTGACTCAGTCAGGGGGTATATGGATAGTTGGTATTCCTTTTAGGTGTATATTTGCCCCATTCGGTTCTCATGCAGAGAGACTGGTCCAGGAATGATAATACTCAGATCCCAATGCGGTATATGTAATAGAAAACAGAAACAGCCCAATGGTGCAGGTTGCAAAAACGGCAGATTTATATGGATAAAGGGATAAGAGATGTACTCACAATAAGTACAAACAGTTTGTACATGTAAAGGTATCTTTAGCGATTTTTTCTCGTGCTCGCGGCGGTGTTGTCTCCAGATCCTCCTCTGTTTTCAGCCGTGCCGCCGGCGGTGGCGTCTGACGTCACTTCCGTCTCGCGGGTGACCGCATCCGGTGGAAATGGATGGCGACACGCTGGGAGAGGGTCTGCGGGAGAGTTCAAGCGTCCGGCATCTTCTTCGTGAAGGCAGCTGCAGCAAATCAATTGGCTCTACGCGTTTCGCTCGGTCGGCTTGTTACTGTTGGACCTCGCGGTGACGTCATCTATCGGCAACACGCTGGATCCTGCTGTATCACCTCCCTCCTCGGTCTCCACAGCCGTGTGCTCCGGTCAGCGATGTAAACGTGACGTCATCCAACCGCGACTCGCCTGATCCGGCTACTCGTCTCACCCGGTGTCCAGCTCACTCGATACCACCGCAGGCAATGCTGTAAAGTAAGAACTACCATGGATAAACCACGGATAGGTGAGGAAAGGCCAGTCCCATTGCGTGCTCCAATAGCGTGAATGGACAATGTAGTAAGGAAGATCGGGCACTGAAAACTAAATTGAGGCTGAAGAGGTAGATGAAAAATAACAAATTTATTTATTGCGGCATGGCAAGCCAAAGTTAAAATACAGGAGTCCCCTGACGCGTTTCTCGCCTCTCAGGGCGCTTTCTCTTGCCATGCCGCAATAAATAAATTTGTTATTTTTTCATCTACCTCTTCAGCCTCAATTTAGTTTTCAGTGCCCGATCTTCCTTACTACATTGTCCATTCCGTAAGATTACACACACCTGCAGCAGAAGGAGCGTGTCCAGAGTGTGGTATTTGCGTGGCCAGGTCAGGAGACTATAGCTATAGTACTTGCCGGATCCGGAGAGTGGTATTCGCAGTGGTCAAGCCAGGAGACTATAATGATAGTACTTGCCGGATCCGGAGAGTAGAAATGCCTTAGTGGTTGCCGTAGCTGAGTTCAGGGAGCAGAGAGGTCCGGGAGGTCAAGGTACAAGCCGAGTTTGGGGAACGAGAGAGGCAGCGTAGTCAGGAGGGAGCCAGGGTCGAGAGCCAGAGAGGGTAGTCAGTCAAGCCGGATCAGAACCTGAGAAGCACTGTAACGAAGACATGAGTAAAGCACACATCCACCAGAGCTAAGACTATGCAGAGCAAGGTTTGCAGGGCAGGACAGGGGTAATAAAGGTAGGGGACCCGATAGGAGCAGGGGGCAGGACCAGAGCGTGCTGAGGAGCTGCAGCTGATTGGTGCCGGTATCTAAAATGCTTCTGGCACAGCTGAGCAGGGGGAGGGGCTCGGTGCGAGTTGTGTTGAAGCCGGGGGGCGTGGTTGGTGTCCGAGTGGAGTGAATAAATTAAAGCTGGGGACGCGCGCTCTGTAAGCGTGTTCCACGCGCGTCCCAGCAAGATGGTGGACGCATGTCCCGGCGGGCAGTAGGGGGGACGGAGAGATTGCGTCGTGGCTCCTTACAGTTTAGTACTACATGTATTGCAACCTCTACTGTCTAAACCCTGTTCTAGATACATTTCTGCATTTCTGGCCATTTTCTCACTTCCCACTGTAGCATAGGTATTTCACCTCTATTGCTATGCAGGTCCTTCCTTTATGCTCTAGACATTTCACAGGCACGTGCTATCTTAATTGCATTTTCTACTGTACTGTGAAATCATCTTCCTGTTGTCATCTTTCTTAAACTCCTTTTGAATTTATTTGCATTAGAATTAAGTGTTTTATAATAATGTGTTTAATGTGGCTAAATTTCATGTTATATAAACACTGATGATATAAATTGTATCTAGACATGCTTTCATTTTTGTACATCCATTAATATACAATCTCGTTACTTTAACTTGAAATAATGTGTTTTTGAATTAGGACTTATATTTAGTCCTTCATGTAGATATAGTGCTCTTAGTTGGTATATACATATTATTCCTTTCCCCTGTGATTATATTTATCCCTATTGGTAGCATTTGTCCTTGTATCCAAGGAATCAAAACAAACAATCAAGTGATATTATCCAAATTGATAGCATACATTAATAGAACCATTAACTCAGAGCCTGACACTTAAGAATAGGCATTTGTGAAATTAAGTATCTATATGCATAAGAATTTATCTGATAGGTTCCTGTCTTTATCTATGTTGTCAACATTAATGTTCAATAGGGTGTATTTTTGCAGATTTTGGGGGCTATGCACTAAGCTCCGTGCTTTTGCGTCTGCCTGAAAAAAAAAAAAGAAGTGAAGCCGGAGACACGATTCACTAAGGCCTTGAGCCCATTTTCTATCGTACGGGCTCAAAACAGCCACATCGTACGTGTTGGTTTTTTCCCTCAGCTAGCGTTCTTAAACGTTACGTACGGTAGCTGATAGAAAAACAAGCTGCATGTAACATTTGCATGGAGATTTGGCATCTCCACGCAAGGCTGTTACAGGCGATCGTACACAAAATAAAATCATTTTAATAATACTGTACATGAGCAGGGGGTCTCCGGAGCTGAACCGCATTGGTTTCAGGTCTGGGGCCCCGTTACTTCAGGAGATACAGGCCCAGTTATGGGGTGCCATAACATAACATAAGTCTGCACTTAGTTGTGTTTTCTCTTTTTTATCATTTGCATTTCTCCTACGCTCCCCCGGGATGTTTGAAGCAATCTTGACTCTGCAGGGACCACCGAGGCAGCCCATGTTTGAAGTTGCCAAGTTTAATGTAGCGTGCAGTGTTGGAGTTTAAAAGGGAGGTCTATTGGATTACTGGACCACCCCTAACAGATATTATCTTCTCTTCTCAAGTAATATTTGAATCCTGTCTCCAATCACCCCCTTGATGTGTGTAATATGACTCTATTGTGTACTGTATGTGCTGCCTGTGATTTTGGATTTAAAACTAAACTTATTCTCTGCTTTAAACTGACACGCTCTACATGTTGTACATCTATAATATCCCTTGCTTTGGGATAGCCATCCTGTTTTAGCTGTTTTTATTTTCAGTGCGCTTGGGGCTAAGTTCTCTTTAAGGTTCCTTGCCTTCCTAAAAATGATGCATGGTTTCTCTGGGATATTATCCCTTAGAATAGGATAATTCTAAGGATTTCCTGTTAGTTCATGATGTTTTTTATCCTTTGTGAATCACTATAGAAACCTGTAAGGAAGGCAAAGTCAAATTTTCCTTTATTTTGTACTTTTCCCTCTTTTGTTTTCAACGGGTTTGCCCTTTCTAACCTGTCCGACTTCTGTAGAGCTTCCATTACTTTTTCTGATTTCTAATCTTTCTCAATAAATCTATCTTTAATGATTTTTGTCAGGATCCGAGATCCTCTGCGCGCTCCTCGCTTACCCCCACCCGTGACCAGGTGTTCCGCTTCTCCCGCCTCTTGCAGCACATCTCGCCTGGTGGCAGACTTCACCCCTGTACCTTTTTCTCCAGCGGATCAAAATTATGATCTGGGTAACCAGGAACTCCTAGTAATCAAGTTAGCCCTGGAGGAATGGAGATATCTGTTGGAAGGCACAGAGAACCCGATCAATTTTCTCACCCACCACATGAATTTGCTCTATATCGAGGGCGCTCGACGCTTAGGGGCTCGTCAAGCCCAGTAGTCACTTTTCTTTTCCGTTTTAATTTTAATATCTCTTTTCTTCCGGGTTCTAAAAATATCAAAGCCGATGCTCTTTCCCTTCAGTTTCTCGTAGACGACAAAACCGAAGATCAGCAGGAACCCATTCTTCCATCCAAATATATTCCGCCAACTCTTTTGATGCCTTGAGAGACATTGTAAAAGAGCAGTCTCACATCCCTGAGGGTCTCGTAGTTCCTGATGGCCGATTGTTTACCTCCCCACCTCATCAGAAGAAAGTCCTTGAATGGGGTCACAATTCGAAGTCACCCAGGTGCTAGAAGGACCACCGACCTTGTGGAACGAACCTTTTGTCCAACAAGTGTGTCCATGGATGGTCTGGGATGGGCAGCGGTCTAAGGAGTCCTGGTGGTTTATCCCAGGGAGTCTTATTACGAGAACATGTCGAGCATGCAGCAACAAATTATTTGATGTCCTTTTGCATGCCGGGCCACCAAAAGGTTCGTTCCACAAGGTCGGTTTTCCTTCTAGCACCTGGGTGACTTCGAATTGTGACCCCGAATTGTGTCCTGGTGGTTACACACTTGTCCATGGACTTCATAGTCGAACTGCCGGTATCTAAAGGGATGAATACCATCTTAGTTGTGGTATAATGTTTTTCAAAGCATTCTCATTTTATTCCATTGAAAGGTCTCCCTAACTCTCTCAAATTGGCAGACGTCTTCATCAAAGAAATCTTTTGCCTCCATGGGGTACCATTGCTCATAGTCTACGACAGAGGGTCACTGTTCGTATCCAAGTTCTGGCGCTCCTTCTGCCAGCAACTTGGGATAGTGCTATATTTTTATTCAGGGTATCATCCCCAAAACAACGGCCAGACTGAACGAACAAATCAGTCTCTGGAGCAGTATATCCGGTGTTTCATTTCGGACACTCAGGACGACTGGTCTAATCTCCTTCCTTGGGCTGAGTTCGCAAATAACAATTTGCGCAATGAATCCACCACTGAGTTGCCCTTCTTCGTTAATTATGGGTTTCACCCATTACCTCTACCCATCCCTACCCACACATCCGGGGTACCAGCAGCAGTCTTCAGAATTTATGGAGAAGGATTCAGGAGAACCTCAAAAACGCAACTACCAGACGAAAGGCACAAGTGGACCGTCACCGAAGAAAGACCCAAGAGTTCAACCCAGGAGACAGGGTGGTGGTTGTCCTCTAAGAACGTCAAGCTCAAAGTCCCTACGCTGAAACAGGCACCAGGTTCATCAGTCCGTATGCCATCACGGAAAAAGTCAACCCGGTCGCATACCGGCTATGCCTTCCTCCATCTATGAAGATTCCCTCCGTCTTCCACGTATCCCTATTGAAGCCAGCTGTCCAGGACCCCCGATTTCTGATCCTTCCTCATCTACTGCTCCTGCCCTCATATAGGGCCAACAAGAGTACGAGGTCCAGTCCATCTTGGACTCCAGGATTTCCAGGGGATCGATCCAGTATCTGGTACACTGGTGGACCAACACCGTCTTCATGCCCCCAGGCTTGTCCAGCTATTCCATGCCAAGTATCCACACAAGTCATCCCTGAGTCGCCTGGAGGTCGCTCCTGAAGGAGGGGTACTGTCAGGATCCGTGATCCTCGGTACGATCGGCACGCTTCTCGCTTATCCCAACCCACAATTCCACTTCTCCCGACTCCTGCAGCACATCTCGCCTGCCGGCGAATACCAGCATTCCATATAGGGGCACGCGTGGACCACACTCTGCACTAAATGCCATCCCCGCCTCCAGGCTACGCTCGTGCGGTGAAGCCACCGTCACGCAGCGTGCACCTGCTATGCGCGGTACTTGCACACATGCGCAGAACCTTCCTTATTCGTCTGCCTATACTACACCCGTTGCTAATTCCTCTGCCTAAGTATACACCTGTGCTGGTTCTCTCCAGCCAACCACAGCCAGGCATACTACTGAGTATGCTCTCCTCTCATTGTACAATCTCCCTGTATATGCTCAGCTGCCACACTGGCAAATTGGCTGAGCATAAACCTTCCTATGAGCGAAGTGTTCACTGCTGTCTTGCCTCCACAGTCTTGTCGTGCTTCCAGTTCCTTGTTCCTGACTGTATCTTTTCCTCCGGACTCTGCTCTTCTGTTCTCCTGACATCAGCTACGTACGACGATCCGCACCTCTCCAATACTGACCTCGGCAAAGTACCATGACGATCCGCCTCTCTCCAATCCAGATGGCTAAGTATCCCCTATGATCTGCTACTCTCAAACACCGACCTTGACAAGTATTACTGTCTATCCAGACCTCTCCTACCCCGACTTGGCTACCTTGACCAATCTACACTCCAGATACGCCCACGTGGCTATGGGTTGGTGTAATATCAAATCCCCACCTCGGCCTCGCGGACATGCCTTGTTTGTGGTGAGAACACCGTTACAATTTTAGACTGTTCCAAAAATATCTCTCTATCAGTACACTTCTGTCTGATTTGACGGAATTGTCCGAAAGGACCATTATCCATCTATTTGCCCAGATGATAACTTTAAAGTAGGATGTAATTGTTAATGTCTACTTCTTTGAAGTAGTTCTTCATTTTAAGTTTATTATTGTCTACATATATTTTCAAATCAAGAAACTCTACATTGGCCCTACTGTGTTTTGAAGTAAACTTCAAATTGGAACCATTGTCATTTATGACACGGATGAACTCCTCTAGATCTTCCTCTCCCCCTCTCCAGATTAGCAGCATATCATCAATATAATGCCGCCAAAAGGCCAGATCCACAACACGCCCCCCTCTGGACAAAAGGTTATTATCCTCCCACTCTCCCATGAAGAGGTTGGCGTAGCTCAGCGCGTATCTGGTACCCATGGTGGTTCCGCACCTCTGGCGAAAGATGTCTCCTCCGAACCAAAAATAATTGTGATCCAAAATGAATCTTATTCCCTCAATTATAAAATCTATCTGGCAGTCAGGTAATTCTTTATATATTTTTAATACATATTTCACTGCTGCACAGCCCTGATCGTGCAAAATAGAAGTATACACTGGCGACACACTTTATTCGAGCTCGGCTAGTCCCACGAATTCGGGTATACCCGGGTGTATTGAGGTTTGTGACTGTTTTCTGCCCGAGTGCATTGAGGTATTTTCCAGGCAGGGATTGAAGCATTTTATTCCCGCTGGCTGCAATACTGCACAGTATATATATATATACTGCATTACAATTCATGAATTTATGCCATCTGGTAGACACGCGAAGCATTGCAGCCTATTAAATCCTAATCATTATCATTTAACAGATCAGCCGCCCGTCAGCCAGGCATGAACCCAGGCTGGGAAGGCAAACGCAACGGGGCTTGTCAGAGGTGAGGAGCGGCGCATTCCAGGTATCTGCCAGGTACATACTGGGTATTTGCTCGAATAAAGTGTGTCGGTGCAGTACAACAATGTAACATCACAAGTTGCCAAGATCTATTGTTCCTCCCATTCAATTTGTTCCAAAATATTGAGCACATCAGTTCTCTCTAAAATGAGATTGCTGTTTAGTTACATATTTTTGGAGATATAAATCTATGTACTGCGATAAGTTGGCAGTAAGTGAGTCAATTCCCGAGACAGTTGGTCTGTCTGGGAGATTAATTACACTTGTGGATCTTGGGAAGGAAGTAGAATATGGGAAGGATAGTTACATAGTTACATATAGTTACATAGTAGTATAGGTTTTTCTTTCATGAGATATCTATACTAATTTTCTTCCAAAATACACAATTCCAACCCTTTGTCCAAATATTGTTTTAGTTCTATCAAGAACTCATTAGTGTTTTATTTTTGTTAATTTCTTATATGTCTCAGTGTCATTTAGCAGTCTATAAGCCAGTCACGGGAGACCACTGCTTTTAACACAAAAATTACCCGGATCCTTTAATTGAACAAAACATGAGATAAAATAAATTGTAATTTATTCACACGAGAAACACACACAGCTTGATTTATGAAATAACATTTACGGGAACGGGGAAAAATGAAATAAAAGGTTTCCAGAACGAAAATCCACGAAATACAGTCTCTAGGCATCAATTCTCAGGAGCGGGGTTGATACGCAAACAAGAGTCGCAAAACCGTCTTTGGCTAGGGGCGCCACTTGCAGCCCCCGTATCTTCGCCGAATGATCTGGGTAATACACAGCCAATCTTGGCGTGGGAAGCAAATCCCCACCCTATGGCAACAGTTCCTGCAGCCAGGCAAAAGGGCTTCACGGTTTGTCAAGGGCCATGCGCTAACCTCACACTTAACCCGCTTAGCATACCAGACTAAGCCCCGTTGCATGGTGGCAGAGTGTCTACCTTCCTCTAGGATCCCCAGACATCTGCTAGGCAAACTGTTTATATACATTTCTTTGCATTTAGCACTTTCAACAGGTCGGTACCTTTTGAAGCCCAGGACTTTCGGAGACACTCTGGAGTCATCTCCACAGGTAGTCTCAGAAGTCCGGACTTACATTATGCATGACTCACCCCTGGAATGGCTAATCATAAATAACAATAGTGAATTCCTAATGTATCCGCTGTCCTAAAGAGGAGTAGTTTTTAGAGTGACGCTCAATATTCGTGTATACACAGAAACATCTTGATAGTTGAAGAAATAATCCAAAATTAGGAACACTGTATTAAATCCATAGGCTCAAATATATAATAGTCATTTAAGGAGGGGCAAAATAAAGACCTAGCGGTCAGTCTGCACGACTACCGCAGAAATCGTCAAAAATGCACACCCCTCTTAAGACATAAACATCCCAATTTAGGGTCAGAGGTAATAAAATAAAGGCTATTGCCCATTACCTGCCCTGGGGGAATACTGAAGTCCAGAACGCCAATACAGGATAGTGGTTCCTCTGCGTGCAATCCTGAAGTGTAGAAGCAATAGTGGTAGAGTGGAGCAAAGGTGCACTGCAACTGGAGAGGATCTTGAAGAAATAAATGTCCCGGGCAAACTCCAAAGTAAAATTGAGGATGTTTAATGAATAAACTCACAAGGAGATGAACATGACAAACAAAAGTCCTACGGGATGAAACACGTTGGTGCGTTTGTCATGTTCATCTTCTTGTGAGTTTATTCATTAAACATCCTCAATTTTACTTTGGAGTTTGCCCGTGACATTTATTTCTTCAAGATTCTCTCCAGTACAGCCCAGCAACGCCATACCACAATCCGGGCTTGCCCCCACTGCTGTGGGTGTGTGGTAATACCATTCCCACCTCAGTATTGGGGTCTTGCCAGGTCTGCGGGCATACAGGCGTGACATTATGCAGAGCCCAACAAATGCAGACTCCCTTGAGGTGGGTACAGGTCTTTCAATCGAGGCCTTACAATTTGTGAGCAATCAGCTGTCCACAGTCTCTCAGCAATTGGCTAAACTCTCCCTTCAGGAGACTCCCTTGGCTCCAGCACCCCCGGTTGCCACAACCTATGCCAGCGCTGGACCCCGTATTCCATCACCTAATTGCTACGATGGGGACCCCCTCACCTGCCGCGGTTTCCTAAACCAATGCGAGGTGCAATTCGAGATGTCCCCCTCCCGGTTTCCCACTGGTCGTTCTAAGGTGGCGTACATCTACGCCTTGCTTACCGGAGACGCCCTCGCTTGGGCCTCCCCCCTCTGGGAACGTAAAAGCGAACTAACCCAAGATTATCCCCTGTTCAGATGCGAATTTCAGCAAGTATTTGATACGCCTGATGGCGCGAGACAGCCGCGTTCTCTCTCTTCCATATTTCACAGGCCCGAAGATCTGCTGCCAAGTATGCAATCAAGTTCCGTACTTCCGCAGAGACCCAATGGAATGATGAGGCACTCGCCGCCGCATACTGGCACGGACTCTCAGACACCTTGAATGTGATCTTGCTACTCATGCCCGGCCTTCTTCCCTGGGGGAGTTGATTACCCTGAGCTTACGCATGGACCAGCATACCCAGGAGCCACAGCACTGTTCTCGCTCTCTTCCTTCCTCTGTTGTCTCTCACAGGTCGTCCACAACACCTCTCCTGGCTCTTCCCATCACCGCTTTGACCAAGAAGGGCGCCGATACCACCTCCTGGTCTCCGGAGGCTATTCTTGCTTTTGAGGTGCTCAAAAAAGCTTTTGTGTCCGCACCCATCCTACGCCATCCGGACACCTCCCTCCCCTTCACTTTGGAAGTTGACGCTTCAGACATAGGAGCTGGTGCAGTTCTTTCCAAGAGGTCTTCTCCCCAAGAAAAACTCCATCCCTGTGGTTTTTTTTCACGGAAATTTTCATCTGCCGAAAGGAATTATGATGTTGGTAATCGTGAACTTTTGGCCATTAAATTGGCTCTCCAAGAATGGAGGCATCTTTTAGAAGGTACCAAGGAACCTGTTGCGATCCTCACGACCACAAAAAATTGCTATATATCAAGGGGGCCCGACGTCTGGGATCCCGCTAAGCTCGGTGATCTCTCTTCTTCTGTTTTAACTATACAATTTCATACATTCCTGGTACCAAAAATGTCAAAGCAGATGCTCTCTCCCGCCAGTTCGCCACGGAAACCGAAGCTAATGAAATCATGGAACCTATCCTTCCCGCCAAATGTATAATCTCCGCTAATAATCTCGATGTGTTGGACAAGATCAACAAAGCTCAAGCTCACATTCCCAGCAGGTTCAGGGTACCAGAAGGGCGCTTATACGTAGCTCCACGCTTTTGCCACAAGATTTTACTTTGGGGTCATTCCTCTAGATCTGCCGGTCATCCAGGCTTCAAAAGGACAGCGGATCTTATTAAACGGACATTTTGGTGGCCGAAGATGAACAAAGACATTTTCGACTTTACTAGTGCCTGTCCTGTATGTGCCCAGAGTAAAACGCTCCACCACAAACCTTCTGGCCTCCTCTTGCCTCTTCCCATTCCGGAACAACCCTGGAAACATATCTCGATGGACTTCATTGTCGAACTGCCCAATTCCTAAGGAATGAACACCATTCTGGTCGTAGTAGACAAATTCTCTAAACATTCACACTTTATTCCCCTCAAGGGTCTTCCTAATTCTGCTACTCTGGCCGATGTTTTTTTCAAGGAAATTTTCAGATTACATGGCGTTCCCATTGCTATTGTCTCTGACCGAGGATCTCAATTCATCTCTAAGTTCTGGCGGGCATTTTCCCAGAGACTCTGAATTTCCCTCCTGTTCTCCTCTGGATACCATCCTCAAACCAATGGTAAGACCGAAAGGATGAATCAAACCCTAGAGCAATATCTAAGATGCTTCGTATCTGACTCACAGGACAACTGGGTGTATTTTTTGCCATGGGCCAAATTTGCGATCAACTCTCTCAAAAATGAGTCTACCCAGGAGTCTCCCTTTTTCATTAATTTCGGCTTCCACCCCAGTAGTCTTCCTTTCTCTTCTCCCCCTTCTGGCGTTCCTGCAGCCGACTCTCATGTCACGACCCTACAGGACTCTTGGAAAAGGATCCTCAAGACCCTACAATCTGCTGTTGCCAAACAAAAGACCAAGGCGGATCGCCATCGCCAACCTGGGCCTTCTTTCAAGCCTGGTGACAGGGTGTGGTTGTCCTCGAGGAATATCAGGCTCAAAACTCCATCGCCTAAACTATCACTAAGATTTCTGGGCCCATTCAAAATATAGAGAAAATCAACCCAGTCACTTATCGTCTTGACCTACCCCCACCATGAGGATTCCTTCCGTGTTTCACGTCTCCCTGCTTAAACCCTTTGTACACAGCTCACATTTCCCGGATCCTTCCCGTAAACCCAGTCCAGTGTCCACCCTAGGACAACAAGAGTACGAGGTCCAATCCCTCATTTATTCTCGCTGGTCTAAACACAAGCTCCAGTTCCTCGTCCACTGGAAGGGCTATGGTCCGGAGGAGCGTTCGTGGGTACCAGCACGTCATATCCATGCCCCAAGACTATGCCAGCAATTTCATCAAAAATTTCCGCAAAAACCATGGCTGGATCGCTCGGAGATCGATCCTCAAGGGGGTGATACTGTGACGAATCAGGGGATTCCTTCCCCTTCTTGTGTCCCTGACGTCACCCTCTCTGTCCCTTCCCCAGCCAACCTCCCTGCGCTTACCCACTCCTGTCCTACTCCGGCAGCCTCTGACGCCGTTCCTTAACCATGGCACGCGCCCCGCAAGACTAGCGCACCCGTGCGGTCCACAAGCCCCTGCGGCGATGCTCCCCGCTCTCAGGCCCCCTCAGTGTCTGCTCCCATTCCCTCACTTCCGGTGGCGGTTCCCTCCGTTCCTCCGTTCCCCTGCACAGGTGTTCTCGCGGCACGGCGCTCCACGCGCCTCGTGACACAGCCTGTGCGCGCGCACTCTCACTTTACAGAGTGCGTGCGCACACGCTCCTTTTCTAGGGCTTTTCAGTCTCCTAACTCCTCCTCCCATGCACTGCAAGCGATCTCTCTGACTGGTTCCCCTGTCTCCTCCTCTTCTCCTTCTGACCTATCCCGGCTGTCTCCCACTTCACCCTCTGCTCCTCCTCTCTCTTCTATTAGTCTTGCGGGGCGTGCGCCATGGTAAAGGAACGGCGTCAGAGGCTGCCGGAGCAGGACAGGAGTGGGTAAGCGCAGGGAGGATGGCCGGGGAAGGGACAGAGAGGGTGACGTCAGGGACACAAGAAGGGGAAGGAATCCTCTGAACCATTACAGCAGTATTATTACCCTGGTTGCATTGCAGAGCTGACACTCTACCATTCACAACCTGGTACAGGGGCACCCAGCCAGGGCAAATACCTTTATTAAAGGCCTGGTTACCTCTTCACTATCACAACGCTTTCTTATTGAAATTCGCCTGATCCATTATGACAGTTCCACCCTCCTTAGCTGCTTGTTTGATAAAAATCTTATCATTGGTCATTAACTCTTTCAGTGCCTGTTGTTCTTCCTTGGTAAGGTTCTCTTTGGGTTTGCTTTTATTATTATTCAATTCTTCAAACTCTTTTAATACCATTCTAATGAACACTTCTAAGTGATTTCCTTTTGTGTGTTGTGGATAGAATGTCGATCTTAGTTTAAGGTCTGAATGGATGAAATCTTTTTCAGGCCTTACGGTCATATTTATTGGAACCTGAACTTCTGCTCTTGGTTCAAGGTTTTTCCACCAAAAATATCTCTTAACCGTAAGCTTACTTATGAATTTATTAGCATCCATGAAGAGATCAAAACTACTTGATCCCCTCATGGGCCCAAAAGACATTCCTTGAGATATGACCGTATTCTGGGATTGACTGAGGGGCAGAGAACTCAGATTGAAGATGTTCTTCCCTACTGTATTTTGTCAACCTTTTCAGTCCTCTCTCTTTTTCTTTTTTGTCTCCCCCTCTTTCCTCTGATTTTCTGCCTCTTTTGGACCTTACTCCTTTCTCGAGCAACAGAAGAAATCGATTCCCCTTTTCCCATGAAGTGGAACACCCCCCTGCTTCGACAAAATGATCCGATCTAGATGGACCCGTGTGGATAGGTGATGATTCACTTCTAGTACTATCACTTCTGTCTGAATATTTCCTATCATGGGCATTTTATCGGGAAGAATGTGGTTTATTAACCCATGCTTCTTCCCTATACCGTGCTTGGATTACAGAAAAAGATAATTACAAGAACATACAATTACAGTAAATGCAAAACAGTTTCTTAAAAATAACAAGATAAAATATAAAACAGAAATCCCTGCACAATATTTTACCATATGCCATAGTTTTCCCTAGAGAGGTCACTGGAGTAGAAATGTGAGCATTCACGTGTTTGAGCACACCTTTGATGAATTTTAATTTCATAACTCCAGGGCAAGCCCTATATATCATTCTTTTCCCATTGATACAACATAAGCCCACCCCTATCATAAATCAGCTGCTGATTGACGATTTTACGACAGAGGAAAAAAACTGTCAATCGTTTAAAAAGTTTTACCTCAATATATAAACACACTCATAACTTTCTTTCTCTCATTCTTAGACAGACGTGAGTCATATTAGTAGATTCGGGGGATTTTGACGAACGTAACAAGACTAGTTATGACCAACTTTCTCCTAAATTTCAGTGACAAACGGATATCTGTAATTTACAACTTTTAGCCATGTAGTTTGATTTGTCTTTTTGTTACGATTACAAATATGTACCTGTTATTATGCAGAGTAGATGATGTCACATGATAGTCTCACTTTTAATAAAGTTTTCTCACTGAGCGTTAACCTGTGCGTCACCTCTCTTTGGGAAGCACAAGGAATATCTCAGGAATATTAGTTTCCTTTGACGCTGACAAACTAATATCTGGTTATCGTTTATTGCCTTCTAAATTACACACATGTTAGTGAGCCATCACGGATAACCCCATATCTGGATAATAGTTATTTTGCACATTATTGTACTGTACTGTCGCGGCCAAGTTTATTTGAGCATTTACCTGGTCTCGGCCGCGACAGTAACCGGGCGCGCGCCGTGGTGTCCCGGGCGTGCGCCGAAGCCTCGGAGGAGCGGCCCTCCGATCAGGGCTTCCCCCTCCCCTCTCCAGGTCCGCCGGGGCCCCCGGAACCCCCCACCGCCGTCCCCCACATCGCGGGACACCAGGGCTCCCTCAGAGAGCCCTGGACACGCGCGCAGGGGGCGCAGGCACCCGATGAAGCGTGACCGTGCATCGGTGACGCGCGGCACGCCGAGGGGATTCGGCTAGCAAGCCGGGACATCTCCCGGATTGCGGAACTAGCCGAGTTCAAATAAAACGTGTCGCCTCTGTATGTGTTGGGGGGGGGGATTAATGTATTGAATGTATAGGTCCGGTTTATTTTTTTTACATACACGGTTGGTTCCTTTTGGTTTGCGGTGGACCTCTGGAGACCACCTGCGGTATCCTCTGGCTTCTCACGGGTACCAGGCTGGCGGGTCCACGGGGGACACCTGCAGGGAATAACCGGTGGCCCTACATCTGTGGGGGCACCGCAGAACTGTAGGGACCACCTGTGGGTGCCCAGACCCCCGTGGGAACCACCTGGGGCCCCCCAGACATCCGCGGGCCTACCGTGGAGACCCCATTGTGGCCCACGGTGACCTGTGGAGACCACCTGGTGGACCATGGTGCCTGGTGGAACCTACCAACAGGCCTCCAGACCCTGTGTGAATCATGATGCTGGTAATCTGTAGGTCTGTGAGGTGACCTGTCAGGCCCACCGGGTACACCCGTGGGCCTGGGGTATGAACCCTGTATGTAAAATAATAAATCATGTATTTATGGGGGGGCACAGGGGGTTGGTTATGTATTTAATAAATAGAATGACGTTTATTGTGGGGCAGTGTATTGTTTTTATTGTGGGTACTTGGGGGTGGGGGGAGGGGGTATTGGCCCCAACGGTATGTGGGTAGGCCTCCCGGCTGGGTAGTGGGTGAGGGTGGTTAGGCCTCACAGGGTGGTGGGTTAGTGGGGGAGGGTATGTAGGCCTCCCGAGTGGTGGGTGAGGGTGGGTTAACCCCTTAATGACTGTAGTAGTTAATAACCGCAAAGGTGATTAAGGGGTTAGGGGACATTACATTGGCTGTTTTTATTCGTGTGTATGTTTGGCAGCATCAAAGGGGGCATGGGCAGGATGAAGATGAGAATGAAGACGGCCTTCATCGTGGGTGCCTGTAAAAGGTAAGTGTAATATGTTTTTACTGTATTTATTGAAAGTTATATGTATTTAAAATGGGCAAATGCATTATTATCCATATGTGGATAATAGTAATTTTGCCCATTACTGTATAGTATGTGTTAAGGGGGTGTATTTAGTTTTGGAGGCGCAACATTGGTACCACAGGCCCGCGGGGACCCCCGCACTCCCGCGGGGACCCCCGCTTGGTGAGCCAGGGACCCCCGGACCCCACGGGGTCAGCCGGGGACACCCACTGGCCTGTTGTATGGGTTTTGCGCATGCAAAAATAATTTTTTCTAAGTCCAGCTTTTTTGAGTCTACCTTAAGCTGACGTGTTCTGATCAACGCAACTTTCACGTATGCTAAGGTTGCGTTGCTTAGTGCATCCCGATTAAGGGCAGAATTTAACGCAAACAGGGTTACGAACGAGCAAAGTTGGACTTAAAAAAAAATCCTGAAAAAAGTCAGTTTTAGAGCGCAAAGTGCCTGTTTGCGTTGCTTAGTGCATTGGGTTCAGCGCAACATCACATTCTAAGAGCACTCTAAATGACTTAACAGAGCTTAGTGCATGACCCCATAGTATGTTAATTGAACACGTGAATCCCAATATGTGGGGCAAACTACCTGAATATGAAAAAATATTATATCTGAATATTTAAAGAATATTATAACATAAAAGAGTCACAGGGACTCCAGGAGCAAGTAGGACCTCGATGGCCAGAAGAGCAGGGAAAGCAAGGATTGGTGGGGTTACAGGCACGGTTCAGTTTCAGGCGGCAAACAGGATCGTCGAGGTCCAGCAAGGGGTCGGTGGCAGGCATCAAGCAAAGATTGTCGGGGTCCAGGCAGGGTTCAGCCGCAGGAAGGCAGGAATAGGGCAGGGGATTAGGAACTGGGATGAGGGAGCAGGAAAAGAGAGGAGGGAGCAGGAACTGAGACCAGGGAGCAAGAAACAAACGGGGACTAAACAGGAACAGAAACAGAAGCAAATCAGGACATGGCAGAAGGAGTCTGGACACAAAACAAAGGCAAGGGAGGAACAGGAAACTATAAGAACAGAGGAGAGGAGCACCAAGAGGAGACAGAAGGAGTACACCCAGAGCAGACAGAAAACAGCAGTACGCCCGGTGGATAGACAAGGAACAGAAGGAGAGAGGGAGAACTAGGAAAATATGTCAGGGCTATTCCTGACAAAAACGAGAAATATTGATGAATTATACATGGCAAAGTACACAGTAGCAGCTATCACAAAACAAACCACAATATTTATTTTTTGCGGTAGTAAAATCTTTGCAAAGAAATATGTGGTAACATAGTAACAAAATTACAAAGACTTACCTCTTCCTTCTGGCTTTGCCTATCTAACAAAACAATTGTATATCATTTTAATTTGTTTAAAGTATTGCAAGTATTGTATTAAGTGGAGGTGTGTTTTTACTCGAAAAATAGATGATGATGATGATGATGATGATGATGATGATGATGATGATGATGATGATGATGATGATGATGATGATGATGATGATGATGATGATGATGATGATGATGATGATGATGATGATGATGGTGGTGGTGGTGGTGATATTGGAAGTTCATACTAGGAAATTTGTTTTAGAGGGAATAAATTATCAATTACTGCGCAATTCATTATTCTTGCCAAATTTTAGGTAAATCACTTACCAATCATACTTATAATCTATTTATTCTTCTAGCAGTGTGTTAGAGCCAAGCATCCTTAAAGCAGCAAGCCTGCATTTTTTTTAAATATTTGTTTTTTAATATACTTATAGGTTTGAAGCAGGGGGTCTCCGGAGCTGAACTGTGTTCATTTGACCTCCAGGAACCTCCAACTTTCCGAGATACTTACTCTATAGGAGGTGCCAGTAGCAGCTCTGGCTCAGCTGTGTGGGGCAAATGAAATGGCATCTTAAATGTCCCGTTTCACGCAGGCCAATAGGAAATCGTGACATTATCCCTTGCCGCTTCGTATTGGTCCACTTGACCAGGACTTTTAAAAATGCGAAGATTCTACCAGACACCCCCCCCCCACACACACACACACACACCACCCCCCGGTGCTACAGTGGCAAGAAAAAGTAAACTTAGGATTTTTACATATTTTATATATGTAGAACCCTTCCCCCCCACCCCCCTATGGGAGATTTTGTAGCTACCATGTGTGCTCTGGTGCTGTGTAGCTCACCTGTGGTCTTACAGGAGGTCTGAGGGCTCTGCTTGATGTAGATGGGAGCAGCAACAGGGCTGGTGTCTCTTATGGTGCAGCGCCTCCATCTCATGAGGGTCCTGACAGAGACAGGACAGGTCCCCACAGGTACATATTCTCCCCCCAGTAATAGTCGGTAATGGAGTGCTCACCACAAACAAGACGTGACCGCGGGACCGAGGAGGGATAAATATTGTGGCAGGGCGGCCTCGCGGAAGGGTCAGTGAAATGCTAGACACGGTATGAAACTTTAAACTGTAGTGGTTTATTAGCACAACCAAATAACGTCTGGGTGCACTGTCCCTTTAAGAAAACCAAATCATAGAAAAAAAACACCTATTCCCTTTAGGGAAAGCTTACTACACCATAGCTTTCGCTCTCACTAACTGCATGGCCAGCTAAGCTGTTTCCCAAGCCAAAACAAGGTTCAAACCCTTCATTACCTTAGCGGCTAGCTGCTAGTGGTGACCTATACTTTCCATGTTACAATATCGGTATGGGACATACCGTATTAAATTTGGTATTCCATAGGCAGACTAGATTTTTTCTACATCCTCAATTGGACTAGAGCCTTCAAGATTTCAGAGATGTTTTTTTTCCAACTTGATTAAACCATCAAGGGAATAAAAGTTGCATAACACTTTTGTTTTTGTTTTTTTACCTACATGAACATTGGAGACGTGTTGGACTTGGATATCTTTTCCCAAATTTAGCAGTGACTTATTTTTTTAGCAAAAAAAAAAGTGTTTTCAATGATACAGTAGGTGACTTTTTTGTAACAAAACATGTCCCTTCTTTTATTACCGTATATAAAAAAAATTGAAATGCTGTATTTCAAAGTGCATTGCCATTTTAGTACTGTACATGTAGGAAATCACATTTTTTCCTTTTGCTCACCTCCTCCTAGTTGTCCCTGCCATCTGCCGTTCAGTCCATACTGCAGTAGCTTCCAGTATAGATGACAAGATAATTGCATTTATTTTTGTGTATCTGTCAAATAACACTTATAACATAGTTGAGTCATCAGAGTATCTTTGCAGCAGAACTCTGCGTTCGTGACGGAAAGACAATTTAATCACTCCTTTTATAATGTCTAATTTGTAGGCATTTTAATGGTTTCTCTGTGAATCTGTTCTCTCATTCCACATTGAACTGTATATGAATGAATATAAATATAATTTGTTTCTCCGCTAACAAAAATAGTTTCTATGCTGTCATTTTTATTTTATCTTATTTTTGTATCCATGGTGATACAAAAGTATGTTTTCACAAGCCTATTGATTGATATATAACTGTCTCGCTCCACAATACAAAATGAAGACTAAAGGGGCCACATTTACTAATCAGTCTTCTGCTATAAGAAACCTTCTGGCTCTGGAAGAGACCTTACATCCTACTGACATCAGTAGACTCTAAGGTGTCTTCCAGAATCAGAAGACTATTTGGTACATACTGTATATGGGCCAAAATGCAGTGTGTACATATGACCTCCCTTTCCTAAAAGTGTATTTGATAAGTTCTTCTGCCTTTAAGTACCTTAAACACTCAGTGTAAAGTTATAGTGCTATAGAGTGGCTGGACAGAATCAGGAACAGATATATGGGAATGTCTTTAAATTTACTTAGGAAAAAGGCACAACCTCAGCTCTATACCCCAAATACCGTGATACAAAAAAAGTGTATATAACGTAAATACAGTACTAATGATAATATATCAATACAAACACAAATAGTGACCCATGTGTAAATGCGGGTGTATTCAGTGACCACCTCTAAATATTGAAGTCCTGCAGGATTGTCCAGATCCTACGTTGGTCCTTACAGAGAGAATTGTCCTCCTTGGCACTGGTCTTCACAAATCAGTGCTCAGTAATTATGTTAAAAAAAAAAACAAGAAAAAAGAAAACAGTGTATAGTATTATACTGTAAAATAAAGTGCAAATATTCAGTGCTTGCCCCGGGTAGATTTGCCACCATTTAAACAACAGGATAAAGGTATAGGATAGAAATCAGATTGCTACTAAATTTGCTTAGCAACATTTTCACAGGTCTACTCTTCAATTCACATTTTGTTTTTGTTTAAGTTTTGCTCCAGAATGCACATACATAGATTTAAGCGCAACATTTTTGCCAGATTATGGCAAAATATTACCAATTTTGCCCGACGTGTCTGTGACAGTGAGGGGGTAACCAGGCTTCATAAAAAAGGTTAAGCCCACTTGGTTGCCCCTGAACTGTGTTTTGGGGTCCTAGAGAGTCAGCTCTTTGACCCATGTATTGTGCATGCATTACTGTGACTGTGTGCAAATTATGCGACAATATAGATTTTTCTGCGTTTGGCCTTTCCTGTGGTGCTGGGACCAGGAGATTTCTAGGCTGTAAGTTTTAGGGTGGGTTTGCCAGAGAAAGTCTTCACAGAATGTGTCTATGTATCAGGGTTCCGGAGTTATGGGATACCCCAAAAATTGGATCCGGGAATTGAGTGAGATTCTCGGATACAGTCCAAGCCCATTGCTCCAGGCAACCTCATACCCTGGAAACGTTCTTGCGACTCACCAGCAGGGGGTCCTGCAGCACCCAGAGGAAAGGTAAATGGGGCAAGAAAGGGTTAATGTGTCACTGCAGCATACACCTGGGTCCACAGTGTAATGAGGGGATGCCCAGTGTTTGCCCAGACCCTCTAAACCTAGTATAAAGGTTTGGGGTTTACTCCAGCCAAGAATAAGGCTGAGAAAATTTTATTAAGATAAGGCAGTGAGAGTTTTAAAAGTAAAGTTAAAATGTTTAAAGATCCCGTTTGCTGTTTGTAAGAAATAAAGTTTAGTGTAAGGGAAACAGTTTAGTTTACACTCTATGTCCTACACCAAATAACTGTAACACATTTTAGCAGCAGAATGTATGAAAGTATATTTTATTAAGCAGCAGTGTTTTAAAATATGTTTAAACTTTATACATTAAATCAGGCAGGGTCTTTGTCCTGCAAGACAGAGGGGGGGGGGGGGGGGGCTAGCCACCTGGGCTTTGGTGCTGGTGAGTCTAACCCTAGGTTCATAGATGAAAGGGACACTAGCTGCCAGGGGTGTGAAAGCCATTTAAATAAGATGGTTGTGTGAAGACAGGCCATCCTAGCAAACTGTCACCTCCATAGACAGAGAGGCCCCAGCCCTGCAGGAGCTTTGCATACTGTAACAAGTCAGCAAAATTGCGGTTTTGTTGCACATGCCATGTGCCATGCTGAAGCCAGAGGTGCCAGGTTTCACAAACCTGGCAAAGTGTGTGAGTAGCTAGAGATGAAGTTCCCACGCTGCGGATTGGCTGTAATACTGCAGGGATGACTTTGAAAAGGTTATAAAAAAGTGAGCAGCCAGCTTTTCCCCAGTAATTCAATGTGATTCAATGTTTTTGCCAAGATTTCCAAGTTCACAAGATCCTAAGTCCTAGGAGTTCTAAGTGACTCCAAGCCCATAGAAGCCTTGCAGAGACAGCAAGGAAACAGCTACAGGACTTTAAGCAGAAAAGTTCCTAAGTCAGACTTTCAGTACCATTTGGAGTGGAAAGTGCAGGAGCTGCTGAAGGCTCATGCCGATTTGGGCTCCAGAACCTTTTGGGCTAAATCCAGGTCAACCAACGGACTATTTAAAAACTTTATTTCAACTAGGTAAGTCAGTGTTTCAACCCCAAACCCCCAGTAAGTGTATTTTTCTTCTGCCTATTGTAATTCAGTGTGTGTTTGCCTTTTTCTACGGAATAAATTACAATTTATTTTACTTCTTGGCTTTGCTCAGTGATATGATCCCGGTTTTAAATGTGTAAGTACCTGGTCCCCCGTGACAGTGTCAAAATTGCATCAATTTTGTCATATTTTGTTTTGCCTCATTTTGCCTCAATTTTGCCTCATTAAAATGCCAGTAACTTGAATGCTTGGGATATTTTTTTGTGAGGCTTACTGTATATGCAAAATGTTTTGCAAAACAATATGGCAAATTTCCCCTGAATTGCAAATTCCCCCAACAAATTCACACATCTCTAATGAAGAGGGACAAGAAGGAAAGATTAGAGAAGATAGAAGACTTTCAAAATCATTATGACAGAATATCATTGCGAAGTTTGGTTTTTGACATGTATAACACAGAATAAACTTATTTAATAAGATTCTAACATCTGGCACACATTTCAAGCAAGTTTACAGAAACCTCAAAGGAACTACTCAGGAAAAGGAGAGAAAAAATAACACACATACTGTATACAGTAGTTTTTACCTAACTGCCTTTTAACACATTACAAACAGCACAGCTCACAATTAAAGTAAGTACCATAAAATAGTGATGCTGACAGATGGAAAATTAAGTGTACACGCCATCATCATCATTTAAAAAAAAAAGAAGTAAATACAGGCATCCACTTAAGGGGGCATCACAATACAGTCAGTTTCATAACAACTACAATTACATGCAAGTATTTTGTTACACAAGTCAGTCAGGAAAAGTTATAATAAATGGTTGCATTTATGCTGTTCAACAATAGTTAAACATTCAATTTACAGACATTTCATAGACAGCTAGAGATATAATTATGGGCAAATGTAACATGTACAGACAGGAATACAATTGTGTTAGAGGAGGCCCTCCCTCGAGGATCTTAGTACCTATAAGGCAGGGTAAATTGAAAACATTGGATACAGGGGATGAGAGGGTTGGTGAGTTTCAGAATGCTATAGAGCAGATGTAATATTACCGAACGTCCGCGAACTGCAGCAAACAGTGACACCCTTTGGGGAAACTCATGTGTTATGTCTGCCATGTACCGCACACCTGTGAACACATGGCCTGCAGACAGTACAAGGGTTAATACACAGTTCACAGGCTGGCCCACTTTTCACCTTTACAAAGGTCCCTCAAATGAATAATATCTCCCCTCAATCCGTCTCAATATACCATCTACCATGAACAGCACACAAATGAACACGTGACTTAGATATGCAAACAGGTTTAATACACACGGCTCCTCTAGCCAACTCACCTTTCTGCCACGCAAGGTACTTTCAACGAGTAAATATTAGCCTCTTACTCTCAATTGAAATCATATCTATATGCTTCCACCACCCGAGAAATTATATAAAATATGTCAATTAATATATCTGCCAGTTTATTATAGAAAAAACTATGCACTTAACCCACAAAAATCTGTTGAAGCAAAATGTGTCCAAAATGTTTTATTGCTGCTAATATGAGACAACTGAAAATAAGTTAAACAACACACAGAACCCCAGCAAGCTCTTTGGGTAACCTCTGAGCCCCCACAAAAAATATATGTATACTGTATGTGTCAAAAAGGAGAGCTATATTAATCCTAATAGAGATAAATATTAGTATTCTATCTGGTAGTTTTAGGACCTGTGAACTGGGTCTGCCTTGTCGTGGCTCACAGGCTTACAACGCTTTAGCCAAAGGGCTAAACTAAATGACCCTTTCTCAAAAGAATATATAAGTATTTTACTGTGTATTTTTGTCATATTGGATGTAGCATTGGGCTTCTCTGTCGTCTGTTGTATACATATGCCACGCTCAATAGCTCTCCTTTTTGACACTTATATACATATATATATTTTGTGAGGGCTCAGGGGTTCCCAAAAAGAGCTTGCTGGGGTTTTGTGTGTTTTGTTAATTTATTTTCAGCTGTCTCAGCTGCTGAGGTTAGTGGCTCCTCCTTCCCAGGTTTTATGCCCGCCCCTCCCCACTTCTCAAGTTAGTAGGTCCTTTCATTCTACTGCATACAGATCCAATGGTGGTCTTTCTCCCTCCTAATAGAGGTCAATTTGAATTTTAATCCTAATAGAGATATAATTAGTATTTTATCAGGTAGTGTTAGGACTTGCGAACAGGTGTCTGCCTTGTCGTGGCTCGCAAGCTTACAACGCTTTGGCCAAAGGGTTAAACTAAATGACCATTTATCAAGAGAATATATACGTATTTTACTGTGTAGTTTTGTCATATTGGATGTAACATTGGGCTTCTCTGTCGTTTGTTGTATACATATGCCACGCTCAATAGCTCTCCTTTTTGACACTTATATATATAGATAAATATATAAACAAACAAACAAAGAAAGTAGCGCCAGTGAATGTGTGGTTAATATACTAAAGTGTAAACTTATAATATAAAAATGGAAAAGTGTGAATACACATGAAAAAATATATATATATAGAGTGATAACCACCACAAATGTGTATAATATATAATACTGATAAAACACAATAACTAAATACACAGCTAATAAAAAGAAGAAATTAAGTATAGAACCAGTCCAAATGTTAAGTCCAGAATATATACTGTAGTTATATCCAGTGGAAGGGGAACTTCAGGCTGCTCTCAATTGGATGAACCCCATCCAGTGGAACCTGTAGAAAAGAAAAGAGGAGAGAGCGCACGCCCCATAGCATAAAAAGATAACATTTATTGGAGATAGGGAGGGGAGGAGAGGGGGGGGGGGGTAGGTGATCTGTATTGGCAGTCAGTGGAGGGCTGCTGGATATCAAAGTGAAGCCCTTTTGGAGGTACACGGCAGCTTGGCTAAGTGTCTCTCACAGCTCAGGATAACACACGGTCTGTAGAAACTTCATGCGCGATCCGACCTGATCGCGCACTTCCGTGATGACGTAACGTTTTTTTTACATTTTTTTTGCACACTGCCACACTGCCACACTGCCACACTGCCACACTGCCACACACTCTCACTGAACACACTCTCACTGCACACACTCTCACTGCACACACTGCACACTGCGCACAGCACACACTCTCACTGCACACTGCTCACACTCTCCCTGCACACTGCACACACTCTCACTGCACACACTCTCACTGCACACTGCACACAATCCCAGCACTCACTGCACACTGCTCACAGCACACACTCTCACTGCACACTGCTCACAGCACACACTCTCACTGCACACTGCTCACAGCACACACTCTCACTGCACACTTCTCACAGCACACACTCTCACTGCACACTGCACACACTCTCACTGCACACTGCACACACTCTCACTGCACACTGCACACACTCCCAGCACTCACTGCACACACTCCCAGCACTCACTGTACACTGCTCACAGCACACTCTCTCACTGCACACACTCCCAGCACTCACTGCACACACTCTCACTGCACTCACTGCACACACTGCACACTGCACACACTGCACACTGCTCACAGCGCACAGCACTCCCAGCACTCACAGCACTCACAGCACACTCTCACAGCACACAGCACTCACAGCACACTCTCATAGCACACAGCACTCACAGCACACTCTCACAGCACACAGCACTCACAGTACACTACACTGCACAGCACACCTCCCACTCCCCCTCCCTACCTTTGGTGTCGGCTGCTGAGATCGGAGCGGAGCTGGCATCAGGAGGAGGAGGGGGTGTGTGTCAGGAGGAGGGGTGGGGTGTCGGGAGGAGGGGTGTTGGGAGGAGGGGGGGTGTCAGGAGGAGGGGGGGGTGTCGGGAGGAGGGGGGTGGTGTGGATGCCGGTAGGTGGGGTGAGTGAGGAGCAGGCTGGGACTCGGAGGGCCGCGTGGGCTAGGCCCAAAACTGATTATGCCACGGAGGGACGGTAGGTGTGGGGGCCTCAGGGGGGGGGGGAGGAAGTGGATGCCGGTGGAGGGGGATGGATGCTGGTGGGAGGTAAGGAGCAGGTTGCGGCTGGACTCGGAGGGCCGTTGCTGGGGGACGTGTAGGGCTTCCGGCCACCTCTTCCTTCCTTCCTTCCCTCCTTACTCCCTCCCTCCCGATCAGGCACGCGGCGGCCATTTTTTTTAAAATTAGCGAGACCCCAGTTCTAGCACGGTCGGATCGGGTGTCCCCCGAAAACCGTGCTATATCGGGGTTTAGCTGTATATAACCCCTGTTGTTGCTTGGCAACCAGCAAAAAGAATTCTCATAGGTGAACTCAATAAGGTTAACTAATAACCAATGGAATAGCAGCATTAATTATATTCAAAAGCAGTTAAAAACGCAACAGCATCTAACAGGAATAAAAAACTACATCAAATAGAAAACAGGAAACTATATGAAGACAATTCATATGCAATCTAAAAACTAATAAACTAAAAAGATCCAACACAGTCAAACCTAATAAAACTTAAATATAATTAATATTAGATAATAAAAATAATATGAAAATCAAAAAACAATAATATATATTGAGAAATAATAAATAAAAATGTTTAAAAAAAATATATTAAAAAAAGATTTGATATTGTAAACATGTTGGAACATATTATATACTATCTACATCAATTAATAATATCATTAGATATTGTCAATGATAACAGACAAAATCAGAAACCTAAGGGATAATCCCTAGTTGAATAAAAGAGTGAAAATGAATGTTCATAGATGGGACAACATACATCATTTGATGAATAGTACAATAATTAACACACAACTCTATATGTAAATATCACACTATTTATATGTGTAAACTCAGAAGAGGCAGGAGAAGAAGAACAAGAACCGAAGGGAATATATGATATCTAATAGTAGCAGGGAGGAGTGAAGGAAGAAGGAGCTAAACCAAGGTGCTTGTGTCCAAGCACTCATTAAGTCCACCAGGAGACAACGTGCCCAACTGGTGGATCCAGAATGTCTCCTGGTGACATAGAATCTTGAAGCGATCGCCACCTAGAGCTAGAGGAGAAATGTGTTTGAGGCCCATGATGGTCAAAGTTTTGGGATCCTGGTTGTGTACCAGTTTGAAGTGTAGAGATACACTATGGGAGTTGTTACCATTTACCACATTTCTCCTATGATCCAGGAAGCGAGTGCTAAGAGGGCGTGTCGTACGGCCAACGTATTGTTGGTCACAGACACATTGCAGCACATATACTATATAAGTACTCAAATAATTGATGTGGCCCCTCACTTGATGAACAATACCTTTTTAAATGGAGACAAAACTTGATTTAGTACGAAGATGTTTGCAAGTGATACAACGGCCTCTGCCGCATCTGTGGTTGCCACTGCTATTCCATTGGTTATTAGTTAACCTTAATGAGTCCACCTATGAGAATTATTATTGCTGGTTGCCAAGCAAGAACAGTGGTTATATACTCCTATGTGTGGACTTCTAAACCATTCCCCTTTGAAAAAGTCGCTGTTGCGACGAAACGCGTCACGGACGTCATTACGTTAGGACATTACGTCATCACGGAAGTGCGCGATCAGGTCGGATCGTGCATGAATTTTCTACAGACCGTGTGTTATCCTGAGCTGTGAGAGACACTTAGCCGAGCTGCCATGTACCTCCAAAAGGGCTTCACTTTGCCATCCAGCAGCCCTCCACTGACTGCCAATACAGATCACCATCTTCCTTGCGGATTTCATCCTTGGACTGCGGTGGACACATCAGTTTGGCGGTGATATGTGATTTCACAACTGCGCATTTTTATTTGAATCGTGTGAGTGCGATTCCTATCCCCCCCCTCTCCTCCCCTCCCTATCTCCAATAAATATTATCTTTTTACGCTATGGGGCGTGCGCTCTCTCCTCTTTTCTTTTCATATATATATATATTTATTTTTTTGGGGGGGGGACTCAGGGGTTCTCAAAAAGAGCTTGCTGGGGTTTTGTGTGTTTTGTAAAAGTTGCAAAGGACAGATATCCATTTGGCACTCAAATTTAGGAGCAAGATGGTTATAATTAGTCTTGTTACATTCAACAAAATCAACCAAATCTATTGATATGACTCACGTCTGTCTAAGTATGAGAGAAAGAAAGTTATCAGTGTGTTTATATATTGAGGCAAACTTTTTAAACGCCAAGAGTTTTTTTTCTCTGTCAGGAAAATCAGGGGTGGTCATATGTTCTATCAATGTGAAAAGAATGTTATATAGGGCTTGCCCTGGAGTTATGAAATCAGAATTCAACAAAGGTGTGTTTTGGCTCAAACACGTGAATTCTCATATTTCTACGCCAGTGACCTCTCTAGGGAAAACTATGGCATATGATAAAGTATTGTACAGGGGTTTCTGTTTTATATTTTATCTTGTTATTTTTAAGAAACTGTTTAGCATTTACTGTAATTGTATGTACTTGTAATTATCTTTTTCTGTAATCTCAAGCACTGTATAGGGAAGAAGCAAGGGTTAATAAACCACATTCTCCACGAAAGAAAACCCATGATAGGAAATATTGAGACAGAAGAGATAGTACTAGAAATGAATCATCACCTATCCACACGGGTCCATCTAGATCGGATCATATTTTATAGGCAGATGTGTGTCCCACTTCATGGGAAACCGAGAATCGATTTCTTCCATTGCTCGAGAAAGGGGCAAGGCCCAAAAGAGGCAGAACATCAGAGGAAAGAGGGTCAGATAAAAAAGAAAAAGAGAGAGGACTGAAAATGTTGACAAAATAGGGAAGAACATCTTCAATCTGAGTTCTCTGCTCCTCAGTCAATCCCATGAGGGGATCAAGCAGTTTTGATCTCTTCATGGATGCTAATAAATTCTTAAAGAAGCTTAGGGTTAAGAGCTTGTCATATTCTCTAGCCTGCTGTACCCATGCTTGGCCACAGGGACTGCTACCACTCTCAATGTCTTGTTCTAGCCTGCAGTACCTATACTTGTCCACCGGGATTGCTGCTGCTAAACTAAGGAACATTCCAGACCCGGATACCTGACACCTCTGCACCTGTGCTCTACCTCTCAGCCTGCATATATAAACCTCCCCTTCCTGTTCCTCCCTTGCCTGTTTATACTAGTTCCTTAGCTCCTGCAAGGTTCCTGTGTTTACTGCTGTGCTAGCTATTGCTATCATCCTGTTCCAGTCTCCTCGTTGCCGACCTCTGCTTGTTACCTGACTACGCAATCTGCAGCCTGCCTCTGGACACTGCTTGTGACCCCTACTACGCTCCCTGCTGTTCATGCCACTGGGATCCACTTCAGCCGAAGTCCAATCCTTGACAGAATAAACAGGCCCTACCATCGATTCCGCTGGAACAGACCCGGCCCAGGCTCAGACACTCCATGACTTACAACGTATCATGGTTGGTTACCAAGAACAACAAAGACACGTGTTCAATCGTCTTTGCCGCTTGAAAGAACAAGCCGCCACTGCGGAAGCTGAGAATCGTGAACTACGTGCAGCCTTAATCACCATGTCTGGTCAAAACACTGTGCCCGTGCAAACCGCACCCCGTATATCCCTTCCGGAAATTTTTTGGGGGAAAAAACAATCTTTCTGGAATTTCCTTAATCAATGCAGACTTGTGTTCAAGCTTCAGCCCACCATTTATCATACGATGAAGCCCAGGTTGGACTGATCATAACCCTGCTGAGGGATGAGGCCCTTGCTTGGGTCTCCTCTATGTTAGAACAAGATAGTCCACTACTAAGGGACCTGGAGGAGTTCATCGAAGCCATGAGTCTTATTTTTGATGACCCAAATCGTAGTGCAACCGCTGAGGCAACACTGAACAATCTTCGTCAAGGAAGACGCTTGGCAGCTGAGTACGCCGCTGAATTCCGCAGATGGGTTAACGATACTGACTGGAATGAGGCCGCGCAGAAATATCATTTTTGGCAGGGTCTCTCGGAGTAAGTTAAAGACGAACTAGCCCGGGTGGAGTCCCCAGAGAGATTTCAGGACTTTGTCCGTTTATGCATCCAAATTGATCGCAGGCTTATGGAAAGACGATTGGAGAGACAGGGGTTCATGCCAAGCAACCCCAGGTTCCAGGGAGACTGAGGAGGAGCCAATGCAAGTAAATACACTGCGGGGACCCATCTCAACCAGGGAATGGAATAGACGCCGAACAGAAGATCTCTGTTTATATTGCGGAAAAGATGGGCACTATCTTGCTGATTGCCCAAACAAGTCCAGGCGGTCTTCTTTCCAGAGCCCTAGGAGAAATCAGCTGCACGCTATTTCAAAGACTGTTTTCTCTGCTTCTCAAGGGAAAGATAACCCTCCTTCGCTACACTCTCACCTCCTGGTTCCTATTATAATCGAGGAAGGAACACATCGTTTTTCAACCACAGTAATGGTCGACGAGGGGCGGCAGGGAATTTTATGGACATAGAATTCGCCAAGAACAATACAGTATCATTTTGTTGACGGTTCTCCCTTGAGCTCTGGACCTGTTACCCATGAAACAAGTAACTTAACACTAATCATGGAGCCCAATCACCAGGAGAAGATTTCATTTGGTCTCATTCCATCACCTTTGTTTCCAGTAATTCTGGAAATTCCATGACTCATGATCCATAACCCACTAATTGACTGGAAGACAAAGACCCTCGCATTTCCCTCAGAGCACTGTCAGTTAGCCTGTCTACCTAAAACTCCTATACAAGAGTGTGTAGGAATACATAATATTTCCTCGTCTCAAGAAAATCTTCTGCCGGCTCCTTACTCTGAGTTTTTAGATGTGTGTGACAAGAAGAATGCGGATACGCTTCCCCCACATCGCTCTTATGACTGTCCCATTGAATTATTACCGGGTGCTGCCATTCCGTTTGGAAGAATCTATTCCCTCTCAGAACCGGAATTGATGGTCCTCAATGACTGCCTACAGGAGAACCTATCAAATGGTTTTATCCGACCCCCTACTTCTCCAGCAGGCGCTGCGCTCTTCTTCGTGGGAAAGAAAGATGGTTCTCTATGCCCCTGCATTGACTATCGGGAACTAAATAAGATTACGGTGAAGAACAGGTACCCATTACCTCTGATTCCTGAACTATTGGAAAGAATTGGGTCAGCCAAAATCTTTACCAAATTAGATCTCAGTGGAGCGTATAATTTTGTCCGCATTCGACCCGGTGATGAATGGAAAACAGCCTTCCGAACCCGTTATGGGCACTATGAATATCTGGTGATGCCTTTTGCACTCTGTAATGCACCTGCTACCTTCCAGCATTTAATTAATGATGTCCTCCGAGAGCTATTGGACCGATTCGTGATGACATCCTAGTCTTCTCAGATAACATCATGGATCACCAGAGACATGTCCGAATTGTCCTTGAGCGTCTCCGTAAGTACAAATTGTACATCAAGTTAGAAAAATGCGAATTCGAAAAGACCAGCATGCAATTTCTCGGTTACATCATCTCTCCCGAGGGTTTGAGTATGGACCCAGGCAAGATTCAAGCCATGGTGGAATGGCCAATCCCACGAAATGAAAAGGGCATTCAGAGATTTGTGGGCTTTGTCAATTTTTATAGACATTTATTATTAAAAATTTCTCTGGCATTATTGCCCCAATCACCCAACTCACACGGAAAGAATTCCCCTTCAAATGGTCTCCTAAAGCAGATGCTGCATTCTAACAATTGAAGTCACTCTTCACATCTGCCCCTATCCTCATCCATCCAAATCCAGAATTACCATTCATCTTGGAAGTGGATGCATCCAACTCCGCTGTTGGTGCCATTCTGTCACAAAGAATTGGACCCAAGATGCTCCTTCATCCATGTGCCTTTTATTCATACCAAATGTCAACAGCTGAACGAAATTATGACATCGGAAACAAAGAACTCTTGGCTATAAAAGCTGCATTCTCTGAGTGGAGACATCTGCTGGAGGGGGCCAATCACCCAATTACGGTCTTTACAGATCACAGGAACTTAGAATTCATTCGATCCGCAAAGAGACTGTCTGCGTGACAAGCCAGATGGGCTCTCTTCTTTGCAAGATTTCAGTTTCACATCTCATACCACCCTGGCTCCAAGAATGGGAAAGCCGACGCCTTGTCATGGTCATTGCCTAATCCTAGTTCAGACAAAGAGCAAGAAGAAACTATTCTTCCAAAAAGATTTTTTTTGAGCGTCACATTCTCCGCCGATCTCCTCACATGAATAAAGGGAGCCTACTCAAATGACTCTTTTCTTAAAAACCCTCCTCCGGAAGCAGAACTATTTCTATGTGATGGTCTCTGGAACTGTAAGGATCGTCTGTTCGTCCCTAAGGAGGTAAGATTAGAGGTGCTCCAATTAATGCACGACTCCCGACTCGCTGGTCACCCAGGTGTCCTCAAGACACAGGAACTGTTGTCTCGCTCTTTTTGGTGGCCTAAATTAGCACAAGATGTTAAAGACTATGTCCTCTCCTGTGAGACTTGTGCTAGGACCAAGACCCCTCGAGCATCACCTGTGGGTTTGCTGCAGCCTCTTCCGGTTCCAACTCGTCCTTGGGGGTCCATATCAATGGATTTTATTGTTGACCTGCCCCAATCAAATGGACATAATACCATCCTGGTAGTAGTGGATCGACTTACAAAGATGGCTCACTTCATTGCAGCACAGAATCTTCCTTCTGCAGACCAGACAGCCAAGTTGATTGGGAAAGAGGTGTTTCGGCTTCACGGGGCTCCTGATGAGATCATATCCGATAGAGGGGTACAATTCACTTCAAAATTTTGGAGGACCTTCTGTTCCTCTCTAGGAATTCGTTTACATTTATCATCTGGCTATCATCCACAATCCAATGGCCAGACAGAAAGGACCAATCAGACTTTGGAACAATACTTACGATGTTTTGTTTGTCATCTCCAGGATGACTGGATTGATTTCCTACCATTAGCTGAGTTTTCATACAACAACTCACATCATTCATCGACTCAGAAGAGTCCCTTTTTCTCAAATTATGGATTTCATCCAACCTTTATTCCTCGTTTTCCATCTTCGGGTCCCATTCCAGCATTTACAGAGAAACTGGAGACTCTGCGAGACATCCAGGAGACCCTCAAAGGGACACTTTGTGAGACTCAAGTAAAGTACAAAAGAGCAGCAGACCAACACCGCAGACCCTCCCCAGAATTTAAAGTCGGGGATAAAGTCTGGCTTTCTACAAGAAATCTATGTTTAAAGGTTCCAACCATTAAATTGGGCCAAAAATACATCGGGCTATTTCGCATCTCAGCACTAAAAAATACAGTGTCCTTCAGATTAGAGCTTCCTGAGACCTTCAAAATACTCCCTGTGTTTCATTCTTCTCTGCTGAAACCTTTCCGTGAGAACCCGTTTCCTGGACGGAGACTTCCTCCCCCTGAACCCGTCCTCCTGGATAATGAAGAGGAATTCATTGTGGAGAGAATTTTGGATTCCAGGTTACACCGAGGGAAACTACAGTACCTGGTTCACTGGGTGGGCTATGGCCAGAGGAGAGGTCTTGGGAACCCATAGATTTTATACATGCTCCGCGACTAGTCAAAGCTTTCCACCGGAGACATCCAGACAAGCCTAGCAAGGATCGTCCAGAGAACGCTCTTGGGAGGGGGGAGTAATATCATATTCTCTAGCCTGCTGTACCCATGCTTGGCCACAGGGACTGCTACCACTCTCAATGTCTTGTTCTAGCCTGCAGTACCTATACTTGTCCACCGGGATTGCTGCTGCTAAACTAAGGAACATTCCAGACCCGGATACCTGACACCTCTGCACCTGTGCTCTACCTCTCAGCCTGCATATATAAACCTCCCCTTCCTGTTCCTCCCTTGCCTGTTTATACTGGTTCCTTAGCTCCTGCAAGGCTCCTGTGTTTACTGCTGTGCTAGCTATTGCTATCATCCTTTTCCAGTCTCCTCGTTGCCGACCTCTGCTTGTTACCTGACTACGCAATCTGCCGCCTTCCTCTGACCTCTGCTTCTGACCTCTACTATGCTCCCTGCTGTTCCTGCCACTGGGATCCACTTCAGCCGAAGTCCAATCCTTGACAGAGATATTTTTGGGGAAAAAAACTTGAACCAAGAACAGAAGCTCTGGTTCCAATAAATAAGACCGTAAGCACTGAAAAAGATTTCATCCATTCAGACCTTAAACTAAGATCGACATTCTATCCACAACACACAAAAGGAAATTACTTAGAAGTGTTCCATAGAATGGTATTAAAAGAGTTTGAAGAATTGAATAATAATAAAAGTAAACCCAAAGAGAACATTACCAAGGAAGAAAAAATGCACTGAAAGAGTTAATGACCAATGATAAGATTGTTATCAAACAATCGGATAAGGGGGTGAAACTGTCATAATGGATCGGGAGAATTACAATAAGGAAGCATAGATACTGTCCCGGCTAAGCTCATTTTAAAACTTGCCGGGAGCTGGCCGGGAGCGTAGCGGGCTAGCTGCGGGTCTGCTCTCCGTTTAAAAACGGAGTTTCCCGCGTGGCGGTCGCTTCAATAGATAAGCGCTAATGGCGCTTACTATTGAAAGCGCCCGAGGCGCGGGAAAACCGGCCGGTTTCAGCCGAAGACAGCCCGTGCGCCGCCCGCGCTATTTTTAAACTGCAGGGGCATTGCGGTTGCCCCCGCATGAGAGTCAGCTCAGCCACCACTGTAGAACTAAAACAGTATTTGGACAAAGGGAAGGAATTGGGTATTTTGGATGAAAATGAGTATAAATTTCCAATGAAAATAAAACCTATCCTTCCCATATTCTATTTCATTCCCAAGATCCACAAAAGTGTAATTAATCTCCCAGGCAGACCAAGTGTCTCAGGGATTGACTCTCTTACTGCCAATTTATCTCAGTACATAGATTTATATCTCAAAATATATGTAACTAAACAGCAATCTCATTTTAGAGACAACTGATGTGCTCAATATTTTGGAACAAATTGAATGGGAGGAACACTACATCTTGGCGACTTGCGATGTTCATCATTGTATACTTCTATTTTACATGATCAGGTTGTGCAGCAGTGAAAAATATATTAAACAAGTATAAAGCAATTACCTGACAGCCAGATAGATATTATAATTGAGCTAATAAGGTTAATTTTGGATCACAATTATTTTTGGTTCGAAGGAGACATCTTCCTCCAGAGCTGCGGCACCGACATGGGAGAGTGGGAGGAAAATAACATCTGGTCCAGAGGCGGGCTCGGTGCGGATCTGGCCCTATGGTGGCGTTATACTGATGATGTGCTGCTAATCTGGTGAGGGGGGAGGAATATCTAGAGGAGTTCCTCCGAGCCATAAATGACAATGGTTCCAATTTGAAGTTTACTTCAAAACACAGTAGGACAAATGTAGAGTTTCTTGATTTGATGATATATGTAGACAATAATAAATTAAATATGAAGAATTACTTCAAAGAAGTAGACATTAACAATTACATCCTACGTTCAAGTTGTCATCTGCTCAAATGGATGGATAATGTCCCTTTCGGACAATTCCGTAGAATCAGACGGAATTGTACTGCTAGAGAGGTATTTTTGGAACAGTCTAAAATCATTAAAGATAGATTTATTGAGAAAGATTATACATCAGAAAAAGTAATGGAAGCTTTGCAGAAGTCAGACAGGTTAGGAAGGGCATACCTGTTGAAAACAAAACAGGGAAAAGTAGAAAATAAAGGAAATTTTGACTTTGCCTTCCTTACAGGTTTCAATAGGGATTCACAAAGGATTAAAAAAAACATCATAAACAAACATTGGGATATCCTTAGAAATGATCCTATTCTAAGGGATTATATCCCAGAATAAACATTCGTCATTTTTAGGAAGGCAAGGAACCTTAAAGAGAACTAGCCCCAAACGCACTGAAAATAAAAACAGCTAAAACAGGATGGCTATCCCAAAGCAAGCGATATTATGGATGTACAACATGTAGAGCATGTCAGTTTAAAGCAGAGTTTAGTTTTAAATCCAACATCACAAGTAGCACATTCACAATAGAGTTATATTACATGCAGGTCAGCTTCATTGTATATTTACTTGAATGTGCTGCAGGCAACAATATGTGGAGAAGACCACAAGGCCAACCAGGACAAGGTTTATTGAACATTTGAGCAACATTAAGAGGAGAGTTACTATAAAATAAACTTGAAAACCCTATCTAAACAGCGCTTAACCTGTGATTTGAAATTACAAGTGCAACAAATACTATAATATTGTGCAAAAAATTATAACAACAAATGTGAAAAACCAATTGTGTTAACAAAAGGACGAAGCTGCCAAAGGCTTCCCACAATGCAAGTTACCTCCAACCTGCATACAATAGTATGGTAAGGAAAAAAAGGATACCTGGCGCTCAAAATGACATGTCCATAGGAAACAAAAACAGTCTCTTAAGATTCCCCCAGAGAGTCCAAATCATGAAGATGATGTCGGAAGATATTCTTCACTGCTGCAACTTCCCAATCTACATAGAAATGATAAAAAGGCACATCATTGCGCAGTACTCCTGGTCTTAAAAGCTTCCCTTTACACGATAGAGATGCCAATGTAGACAAGCCTACTTACAAGAATGACTCTTTCTGAATACAGTTGAGACAATCTGTGCTTGATCCCCTTCCGCATCCACTGGTACCATGAATCCCCTGAGTACTTCATCAATACCTTAAAGCTCCGTGGTGTAAGGATCTACCATATCACATGGAAGCCCAGAGAGAGAGAGAGTGGACAATAGCAAAGATTGCACAAATTTAATTAAAAAACGGTTACAACAAGCCTAAAATACACTTACATGCACTCACGTATAGGCATGTGGTTTAAAACGTCATGAGGATGCCGTCCGCAGCTTGTATGGGAGCTCCCTTGACTTCTCCATTTGAGATACGCACTCTCACTGCTTCTCTCCAGCCGGTCTAACACGCCTGTGTTTCCCACTCGTTAGGCTGCGTTCCGGTACACAGACAGCTAGCGTCACACACTAAGCGCCTCCTGAGTCTCTAGGAGTCCCCTGCCGATGGCAAATCCAAGCTCCTCCCACCCTAACGCGTTTCGTGACGTAAGGACGTCACTTTCTCAAAGGAATGTGGAGCTACTTCTGATCTCACAATTTATACCCCCAAGGAGATTATTAACCCCTTATATTATAACTATATGTTGACCAGTTTATACAAAACCTTGTTTGTCACAATTCAATATGTATCTGAGGATAATAATACCCTGGGATTCAGAGGCATACTGATTATGTGGCAAACACACAAATATATTATTGCAATGTATTACAATGAAAACATACAGATGTAATGAGACAATGTATTACAATAAAACACTAAATGATTGAACAAAAATATGTTGTACAAGTCCCTTCGTACCTAAGGTACACCACACACGTGTTGAATTTAATTCAGAATCTCACCTGGGATAATAGTCTCATTTGGGTGACATGTGATGTGGTGTCCCTATACACTGGCGACACACTTTATTCGAGCTCGGCTAGTCCCACGAATTCGGGTATACCCGGGTGTATTGAGGTTTGTGACTGTTTTCTGCCCGAGTGCATTGAGGTATTTTCCAAGCAGGGATTGAAGCATTTTATTCCCGCTGGCTGCAATACTGCACAGTATATATATATATATACTGCATTACAATTCATGAATTTATGCCATCTGGTAGACACGCGAAGCATTGCAGCCTATTAAATCCTAATCATTATCATTTAACAGATCAGCCGCCCGTCAGCCAGGCATGAACCCAGGCTGGGAAGGCAAACGCAACGGGGCTTGTCAGAGGTGAGGAGCGGCGCATGCCAGGTATCTGCCAGGTACATACTGGGTATTTGCTCGAATAAAGTGTGTCGGTGCAGTACACTATCATTGAACATGAAACGGGCCTAAGTGCGGTCCAATTAGCATTGGAAGAGGACACCGAAGTCAATGTAGAATTGATGACATTTGTTCTGAATGGAATTAAATATATTCTTCAGCACAATTATTTTTGTTATGACGGGGAGTTCTTTCTTCAGACTTGCGGCACCGCAATGGGTCCCAGGTTTGCACCAAGCTATGCAAATCTATTCATGCCTATGTGGGAATGGGACCATATTTGGAGTGGTAACCCGTTTGGTGCAAACCTGGTGCTCTGGAGAAGATTCATCGATGACGTGCTGTGAGTCTGGAGGGGTACGCAAGATGAATTAGTCCAGTTTCAAAAAGATTTGAATGTTAATCCTTACAATATTAGATTCACTTTCAACAGTGATCCGGTGTATTGCAAATAAAAAGATCACTTGTGAACACATTCACATGTCTAAGGGCTGTTCTATACAGCATGCGGCCGTGTGGCCGCACGTTCCTATGCGAACGCGCGTGCACGTGCCGCATGCTTTTCATGTATATAGAGCCGGGAGCTGAAGGTTAGTGTATATGTGTGAATATGTGTGTGCATGTGTGTATATGTGTGTATATATGTGTGTATGTGTGAGTATATGTGTGTGCATGGGTTGTGTGAGTGAAAGTAAGTCCTAGATAGATTTTTTTTTTATATCACTTTTTTTTTATTGAGAACAACATACATCCAAATGATAACGACAATGTCATAGGCACATGACAAGATTTTTCAACTGAGTTAAACAACATGTTGTCCCAAAATGGGTATTTTTCAGTTGGTGGGGGGGGGAGGTCTAAGGGGGGAGAGGGGGGAGACATACTGGGGAGGGGGGTGTGGGGGGAGGATGGTGGAACTCTGTTTTCTTCCTCCCTTTCCATCAGTATGAGGACGGCCTTATGCAGGCCTAGTCCTAGCGGGCTGCTCCAGGGGTCCCAGGTATTCCGAAACTGTGGCATTTTTTTATTGAGCATTGCTGTAAGTTTATCCATGGCCATGACCTCGTCTATTCTTCTCAACACCGTGTTTCTCGCTGGGGCTTTGGTGTGTTTCCACGCCGCCGCCATTGAGCATCTGGCTGCGGTTAGGATAGCTGATACTAGTCTACTCAGGGGGGGGGGGGGCAGGTCGTCTATAGGTTTGCTCAGCATGAAGGTCAAGGGGTCCAGGGGGAAAAGAAGCCCCGTAGTTTCTTGTAGAATCTTCTGGATCTTTGTCCAGTACCTCTGAATCTCCGGACATGACCACCAAATGTGGGCCATGTCCCCCTTTTGACCACATCCCCTCCAGCACAGGTCGGGAGTGCTGGGGAAGATCTGGCTCAGCCTAGCCGGGGTCAGGTACCACTGGAATAGTATTTTATATATGTTCTCTTTTGTCACTGTACAGATTGAGGTCTTTGTGGCCAACTCCCAAATATCCTCCCACTCGTCCATATCTATCTGTACATTGAGGTCCTCTGACCATTTTTGCATATACTTGTGGATTGGGGGGCTGGTTGCCGACTCCATCCCCCTATAGATCTCTGAGATCAGACCTCTCTGGTAGGAGCCCTTGCTGCAAAGGGATTCAAACCTGGTTAATGGGAGGAATTTAGCGTTTGGGGCTAGGGATAGAAGGAAGTGCCTAATTTGCAAAAATTTGAACAGATGGAGACCTTGGTGTTTATGTTTGCCGCGGAGTTCTTGGAAGGAGAGGATCTCCTCGTTTTTCAGCAGATCGGCAATCAGCCTTATTCCTAGACCTTGGAATTGGTCGAATTGTTTTTTGGAGCACCCAGGCGGGAAGTGTGGATTTCCAAAGATGGGGGGTAAGTTGGGATGGGGTAGCTAGCAGGCCATATTTCCCTTTGTTCTTGAGCCAGACATCCCATGTGCATCTCATTGCCCCCAGAGCGAATCGCTGTGGTCCTCCCTCCCTTCCCACAGGAGACCAGAGATGGACCTGGAGGGTGGCAGGTGCAGCATGATGTGATTCGATCGCTAGCCAGCAGGTGGAGGCCGGGTCGTAGTTCCAAACCACAGCCTGCTTCAACTGGGCCGCCGAATAGTATCTGATCACGTCGGGGACCCCCACACCTCCTCTTGTCTTGGGGGACAACATCACAGACCTTGGTACTCTTGGCCGTTTATCATTCCAAAGGAATTGGAAAATAAGGGCCTGGATATGTTTCAGGGCTGCAATTGGGACGGGGACAGGGAGTGGAAGAAATAAAGAAGTCTCGGCAGGACATTCATTTTTATTTATGTAATTCTTCCAATCCAGGAAATTTGGAGCGTTTTCCATTTCTCCAGGTCTTTTTTGATTTGGTCAAACAAGGGGGGGGTAGTTGGATTGGTATAGGGAGCTATAGGTGCTTGAGATTCTGACTCCTAGGTATTTAATATGGGTAGTGCTCCATCGATATTTATAGTTAGCATGTAGGAGTCTCCATTCCTGGTCTAATAGGGATACGTTTAGAGCTTCTGACTTGTCCATATTGACCTTGTAGTCAGATACAGTGCCGAATTGGGATAGCACTCTTTGGAGATTGGGGAGGGAGACGTGGGGGTCCGCGAGGGTCAGGATCACATCATCAGCAAATAAAGAGATTTTGTATTCTGTTTCACCAATTCTAATACCTTTAATGCTCTGATCTTCCCTAATTGTGGCTGCTAATGGTTCAATTGTTAGGGTGAATAACAGAGGGGAAAGGGGGCAAACCTGCCTGGTTCCATTTCTGATCTTAATGGGGTCCGAGAAGCGACCTGAAATTTTTACATGTGCTGTTGGGTTTTGGTAGAGGGATCTAACCCCCTGCAGGAAGGGGCCACTGAATCCAAATTTCAGCATAGTTTGATCTAGGAAGGACCATTTGATTCTGTCAAATGCTTTTTCTGCGTCAAGACTAAGGATCATCGCTATGGTTCCTGTGAGGTGCACATGGTCTATTATATCCATAATTTTGCGGGTGTTGTCAGAGGCCTGTCTAACTGACACAAATCCTACTTGATCTATATGAATGAGGCGTTGGAGAATTGGGTTGAGCCTGTTTGCCAAGATCTTGCTATAGAGTTTTAGATCGGTATTCAGAAGGGAGATTGGCCTATAGTTGCCACAAAGGAGAGGGTCTCTACCCTCCTTGTGGATAATTGCCAGGTTTGCCGCGGTGATTGTAGAGGGGATTGGTTCCCCTTGCAGGAAAGAGTTGAACATATCTAAGAGGTAAGGGGAGAGAATCGGCAAGAATGTTTTATAATAAGCGTTGGTAAACCCATCCGGGCCGGGCGTTTTAGCTAATTTAAGGGAACCAATGGCTCCTGATAGTTCCTCCTGGGAGATTTCTTTATTTAGATCATCTAGTTCCTTGTTAGAGAGGGATGGGAGGTTACAGTGCTCCAGGTATTGTGTAATTGTCTCGAGGGATGTCGGGTCATGGTTAGGGGGGTGTAAGTTGTAGAGGTCCGAATAAAAATCCGCAAATTCCTGAGCTATCTCTTTCTCCATATATGAAATTTGACCGTTTTTAGTGCAGATTTTAGAGATTTGTGATTTAACTCGGGTGCCTCTGAGTTTAGTGGCCAAGAGCTTATCGGCCTTGTTGCCCTTGTCATACATTTTTTGTCTGGACCATCTTAGTTCTCTCTCTACCTCTTCGAGTTGGGTGTGTTTGAGGGCTGCTCTAGTTTGGTTTAGTTGTTTGAATATTTTTTTGGAGGCTGTGTGCTTATGCTGTTGTTCAAGTTGCGCAATCTTATCTGTAAGGTCTTTTTGAAGCTTGAGTTTCTGTTTTTTCTTATGGGCCGCGACTGAGATTAGGTCGCCCCTGATTGAGGCCTTATGGGCCTCCCACAGCATTGCTGGGGCCGAGACTGACCCCTTATCAATTTGAAAAAAGATAGAGAGATTTTCTCTAACTAACATCTCTGTTTCTGGGCAGTGGAGCAGGGAGTCGTTTAGCTTCCACTTGTATGGGTTATTCTTTACGAAGGGCAGAGAGAGAGAGTGAGTTCAATGGGGGCGTGGTCAGACCAGGTGATTGGGCCTATATTTGAGTGGGAGGATGCCTGGAGGATGTTTCTGGTGCCTAGAAAATAGTCGATCCTCGAGTAGGACTGATGGGGGGAGGAGAAGAAGGTATAGTCCCTTTGACCCTGGTGCTGTGCCCTATGTCTGTGAGGGAGAATTCTGCCATTATGTTCCTAAATTTTTTGGCTTTCTTTTGAGCTTGAGTAGTGTGGGATGTAGCTGGAAAAGAAGGGGGAGGGATGCTAGGGGTTGTTGACCTATCCTGCGTGTGGGAGGCCACCATGTTAAAGTCCCCTCCGATAATTAGGGAAGAGAGGGCCTGTTGCTCCAGTGAGTCAAGTAGTTTCTGGAGGAACAAGGGTTGGCTTTCATTAGGGGCGTAGATGTTGGCCAATGTTATGGGGGAGCCCGCAAGGGTGCCTTGAAGTATTAGAAATCGACCCTCTGGATCAGATTGAGTTTTGGTGAGGACGAAGGGGACATTATTCCTTATTAGAATAGCCACTCCTCTTTTTTTCCTTGGGGAAGACGCAAAAAATGCTTGGGGGAATACGGTTTTGAATGTGTTTGGTGGCACAGGGGAGTTATAGTGGGTTTCTTGGAGAAAGATGATGTCTCCTTTTGTTTTTTTAAACTCTATAAGTGCCAGTTTTCTTTTTTGGACTGAGTTGAGACCTCTAACGTTGAGTGATATTAATTTTATAGCAGACATTTGGAGTCTAGAAACTTTCTCGGAGCTATAAGCTCCGAGGCTCTTGGATTTCCCACGACAAGAGCGGGTGGAACTGGGGCCCCTGAGGGTGTCTGGTGGGGAGGGGGGGGACGCTGAATAGGCCTGGCACCTAGTTCTTGGAGGCTGGTTGGAATCTGGTGAGCAGCAAAAAAGGTGTCGGAACAATCTGTCTGGGTAAGGGTAGGGGGGGCGGACACATGAGGAAAGGTGGGGGTAAGCGGGCCTTTAACGAGCCCTGAAAAGATAACCTTACTCATTGGAACGGGAGGGGAGAGAGAGGGGGGTGGAGGGGGGAGAAAGGGGGTGGGAGGGTGTGGGGGGGAAAGAGGGGGTGGGGTGGGAGGGGGGGAGAGAGAGAGAGAGGGGGGAGAGGGAGGGGGGAGAGAGACGGGGGAGGGGAGAGAGAGGGACGGGGGTGGGGGGGAGGGGAGGGAAGAGAGAGGGGGGGTGGGGAAAAAAAAAAGGGGGTGGGGAGAGAGGGGAGGTGGGGTGGGAGGGGGGGGGAGAGGGAGGGAGGAGGAGGGTGGGAGGAGGAGGAGGGGGGGAAGGAGAGCAGGGAGGAGGCATGTGGTTGGATCTTATTAGTGTTCTGAGATATTTGTGGATGCTACTGTTGAAGATGAATTGATTGGTACATTCACAGTTATGGGGAACCTTAGAGACCTCTGCATAGAAATCAGAACCACACATTTATTTTCTTTTGAGGCCTGTACGTCACTGTTCTATCTTAACACAGGAGGGCGGGGGGGACAGAGAGGGGGGGACGGGAGGGAGGAGGTGGGGGAGCGGGGAGGAGGCATGTGGTTGGACTTTATTAGTGTTCTGAGATAATTATGGATGCTACTGTTGAAGATGAATTGATTGTAACATTCACAGTTATGGGGAACCTTAGAGACCTCTGCATAGAAATCAGAACCAAACATTTTTTTTTTGAGGCCTGTACGTCACTGTTCAATCTTGACACAGGAGGGTGGGTGGGGGGGGGAAGGGAACGGCTGGGCGCAGGGGGGGAGGGGGTGAGGAGATGGGGCTGGGCAGAGATGGAGGAGGGGGGAGCGGGAGCGGCGGGGAGGAGGGGGGCACCGAGGGGGGGGGAGGGGGAGGAGGGGGAGAGGGGGGAGGGGGGAGGGGGGAGAGAGGGGAGAAGGGGAGGGGGAGAGGGAGGGGGAGGGAGGGGGAGAGGGAGGGGGGAGGGAGGGGGGAGCGAGGAGTGTGGGTGGGGGGAGGGAGGGGGGTGGGG
Source organism: Ascaphus truei (assembly GCF_040206685.1). NCBI lineage: Eukaryota > Metazoa > Chordata > Amphibia > Anura > Ascaphidae > Ascaphus > Ascaphus truei. The sequence continues at coordinate 401,449,740 of NC_134485.1, read as the reverse complement.
GGAGGGAGGGAGGTGGGTGGGGGGAGGGAGGGAGGCGGGAGGGAGGGGGGTGGGTGGGGGGTGGGTGGGGGGAGGGTGGGGGTGCAACCCCGCCTTTCCCCATTATCACCCAGCATACAGCTCTTCCACTGCAGCAAGGGATTCTGGGAAATGACATGCAAATGAGCACACAGTGTCACTTTTTGCCTCAATAACCATTTTTAACATAGTTTCCTATAGGCTTAAGCTTGCTGCATGGTCACAGCTTTGAGCACAGCCAGGGTTAAGGTGCATACCCAGAAAACCACCCACAGACAGCTGTTTCGACCTTGATGGGTCTCATCAGTGTGGGGTTGATTTTACTGGGAATGCAAGAGAGGCTATGGGATAGGCTAAACCATAATACTGAGTTATGGTGAGTAAAAAAAGTGACAAAAACCCTCCACAGGAAAGCAAATATGCAAATATAACTGTATGCTCATCTGCATGTCTTAGGCAGGTCTGCAACCCCGCCTTTCCCCATTATCACCCAGCATATAGCGCTTCCACTGCAGCAAGGGATTCTGGGAAATGACATGCAAATGAGCACACAGTGTCACTTTTTGCCTCAATAACCATTTTTAACATGGTTCCCTATAGGCTTAAGCTTGCTGCATGGTCACAGCTTTGAGCATATATATATATCTCCTCCACAAAAACAAATGGTAAATATTCTACTATATAATATATGACTGGTTTTGAACGTCACTGTTCAATCTTGACACAGGAGGGTGGGTGGGGGGGGGAAGGGAACGGCTGGGCGCAGGGGGGGAGGGGGTGAGGAGATGGGGCTGGGCAGAGATGGAGGAGGGGGGAGCGGGAGCGGCGGGGAGGAGGGGGGCACCGAGGGGGGGGGAGGGGGAGGAGGGGGAGAGGGGGGAGGGGGGAGGGGGGAGAGGGGGGAGAAGGGGAGGGGGAGAGGGAGGGGGAGGGAGGGGGAGAGGGAGGGGGGAGGGAGGGGGGAGCGAGGAGTGTGGGTGGGGGGAGGGAGGGGGGTGGGGGGAGGGAGGGAGGTGGGTGGGGGGAGGGAGGGAGGCGGGAGGGAGGGGGGTGGGTGGGGGGTGGCTGGGGGGAGGGTGGGGGTGCAACCCCGCCTTTCCCCATTATCACCCAGCATACAGCTCTTCCACTGCAGCAAGGGATTCTGGGAAATGACATGCAAATGAGCACACAGTGTCACTTTTTGCCTCAATAACCATTTTTAACATAGTTTCCTATAGGCTTAAGCTTGCTGCATGGTCACAGCTTTGAGCACAGCCAGGGTTAAGGTGCATACCCAGAAAACCACCCACAGACAGCTGTTTCGACCTTGATGGGTCTCATCAGTGTGGGGTTGATTTTACTGGGAATGCAAGAGAGGCTATGGGATAGGCTAAACCATAATACTGAGTTATGGTGAGTAAAAAAAGTGACAAAAACCCTCCACAGGAAAGCAAATATGCAAATATAACTGTATGCTCATCTGCATGTCTTAGGCAGGTCTGCAACCCCGCCTTTCCCCATTATCACCCAGCATATAGCACTTCCACTGCAGCAAGGGATTCTGGGAAATGACATGCAAATGAGCACACAGTGTCACTTTTTGCCTCAATAACCATTTTTAACATGGTTCCCTATAGGCTTAAGCTTGCTGCATGGTCACAGCTTTGAGCATATATATATATCTCCTCCACAAAAACAAATGGTAAATATTCTACTATATAATATATGACTGGTTTTGAATATTAACACATTTTACATAAGTAAACAATTGAATCATGTTTTAATTTCAATAAATTAGATCAAGAGCATTAGCTTGCTTATTTCAGAAATTAGCATACACTGTAGTGGTGGGTTAAAGATCAACATTACTGCTAGTTTTGCACCAGAGTAGAATATTTACCATTTGTTTTTATGTACATACGGGGATTAAAGCAAAGATCACAGCCAATGTCTCCGATGTACATAAAGGCTCCACAAGTTGTCACCCTAAGCGTTTTACTCAAAAGAGCTTACTCAGGGATAATGATGAGTGCAGGGAGAGTTCCCTGTTTCATAGTTCAAAAGAGCAATTAACGTCATAACGCACAATGCGGAAGTTAACATTATTATATATTATATAACAAAAGTTAAAGAGAACATGTATAATATTAGACATCTAAAAAATAAAACAATAATTAGTACGTTCCCAACAATTTATTTGGCTTCCAAAAAAAAAATTAAAACACAACATTTTGATAAAAATTGCTGTGTAGTTTACTGTATATAAAATCAAACAAACACCTACAATATCTGGATAGTGATCCAAAAGGGGATTAATCTGTTATAAAGCCAAAACCTTAGCCTTATATTTATAAAGTATACAATGGGTAATTCAGTTCACAAAAAAATGACTAGAGGCAAAAATATGATAGAAAATAATAATTAAAAAAATATAATAAAAAGTGTAAATTGTAGTTTGTAGATATAAAAAATAAATATCTCCATAACAGTTTAATTGGTTCATATAGATAAAAACTAAATATGTCTGTGTCTATGTGATCTTATATCGGTACACTAAAACACATTTATGACAAGTAGAATAACAGATAAAATGACGCAGAAAGAAGAATGTGGAGCATACACAAAGGATACCAAAGCTATATTATAAAGGCATTAATATCGAAATCAATATTTAGCCCTTTAGGTTGCATAGTACACCAGTGATGTATTCAAAAAGATTCTCTTTGAGAAAGTGCAGTAGTTCTGTTCCCACCCCTCCAGTTCATTTGGACTTGTTCAATACCCAGATGTAACAAGCCGGAAGGGGTTAAATTATGCATTTTTTTTAAATGTAATGAAACATTGTGAGATTCCAAACCCGAGTGTATATTATGGATATGTGTGATGGTGATGATGATGATACCAGGCTCTAAATAAAGGTCAAGCCCTGGTTTGGTTACCCCTATCCAAGTATAAGGGTTCAAGAGATTCAGCTCTTGAGCTCAGTAACATTATATGCATAACCTGTAATTTGCATTAATAAAGAATGTTTGTGTTTTTACCTTTCCAGGCATGCCAGCGAGCAGGGATTGCTAGGACATAGTTACATAGTTACATAGTAGATGAAGTTGAAAAAAGACGTAGGTCCATCAAGTTCAACCTATGCTAAATTTAGACAACAGATACTTTATCCTATATCTATACATATACATATACACATTAAGGGGAAAAATTAATTCCTTCCTGACTTCAAGAATTGGCAATCGGATTAATCCCTGGATCAACATCCTTCCCATGTATACTTATTTGGTATATCCCTGTATACCTTTCTCATCTAATCAATCTTCAAAAGTGGGGACAAAAACACTGTCTCAAACTACAGACCAATCTCCCTTCTCCCAATCCTATCCAAAGTCATGGAAAAATGTGTCCACTCCCAACTAAGCGATTACTATACCAAGACAAATTTCCCTAGCCAATTCCAATCTGGCTTTCGCTCCAAACACTCTACCGTAACTACCCTGCTAAAAGTTTGCAATGAAATCCAGTGTGGAATGGAACGTGGTCAACTCACTGGTGCAATATTCCTAGATTTTGCAAAGGCTTTTGATACTGTTGTCATTCTATCCTGCTTAACAAACTCCAGAGCTCTGGAATAGGGAAGCACGCTTTAAACTGGTTTCAGTCCTACCTATCAGGTAGATCCCAACATGTGTCCATCTCAGGCTCTAACTCCAACACCCTGGATATCACCTGTAGCGTCCCGCAAGGCTCTGTTCTGGGGCCCCTACTCTTCTCAGTGTTCATCAATGATCTTCCCATAGCTTGTAAGGTAGCTTCACACATGTATGCAGATGACACAATCTTATATGCACACAGTCATAGCCTCTCCGACCTTGAACACGTACTTCAGTCTGACTTTTTGAGACTCGAAAACTGGATTTCCCAAAACAAACTGTTTTTAAACACTGACAAGACTGTAACAATGGTATTTGGGACCAAGACTAAATTTTTAAAGCTTCCAGCGATTGAGCTCCTGATTAGAACCAACACTAACACCACCCTAACTCCTGTTACTAGTTTTAAATACCTGGGCATGTGGTTGGACTCCCACTTAACATTCGGAATGCACATTGATACCCTGACAACCAAGACCTATGCCAAACTAGGGGTATTTTACAGGAACAAATCCTCACTAAGTCTCCTGGTCAGAAAGCGTATCGCACTGCAGATGTTAATGCCAATTATTGACTATGGAGACATAGTATATGGCTCGGCACCTCAAATCCACCTTAGCAAACTTGACACCCTCTACAATTCAATTTGTCATTTTGTTCTCCAATGCAACTATAACACACATCACTGCGAAATGCTCAAAGAACTAGATTGGTCATCACTCGAGTCTAGGCGCAAAGTTCACCTTTCCTGTCTTGCCTTCAAATTCTTTATGGGCAAGCTACCCAGCTACCTGAACAAGCTCCTCACCCCTACCACATGCAGCACCTATCATCTGAGATCAGACTCCAAAAGACTGTTCATGGTCCCAAGGCTCAACAAAGTATCCGGACGTTCCTCCTTCTCTTACCGTGCACCCCAAAACTGGAACAACCTACCAGAGACTCTCACATCCACCAGTTTAAGTTCTTTCAAATCTAAGGCTGTCACACATTTTAATCTGGTCTGTAACTGTTTCATACGCCCATAATATTTATTATCTTTAACTGTGCATGCAATGTCTTGTATATAATGTATACCCTGTTCATTTATGTAACTATTTGTAACCATGTATTATTTGTCTTAACTCTGTGCCCAGGACATACTTGAAAATGAGAGGTAACTCTCAAAGTCTTACTTCCTGGTAAAATATTTTATAAATAAATAAATCTAAAAAGATGTCCAACCTTTTTTGAACAAATCTATTGTATCTGCCATCACAGTCTCCATGGGTAATGAATTCCACATTTTAACAGCCCTTACTGTAAATAACACTTTCCTTTGTTGCTGGTGAAATTTCCTTTTCTCCAACATTAAGGGATGGCCCCGAGTCCTTTGTACTGCCCGTGGGATAAATAGTTCTTTTGAAAGCTCCTTGTATTGTCCCTGAATATATTTGTATATAGTTATCATATCCCCTCTTAGACGCCTCTTTTCTAATGTAAATAAATCTAATTTAGCTAGCCTCTTCCTCATAAGTTAGAATGTCCATCCCCTTTATTAATTTGGTGGCTCTTCTCTGCACTCTCTCTAGTTCCATAATGTTTTTTCTTAGGATTGGTGCCCAAAATTGTATTCCATATTCAAGGTGTGGTCTTTATAATGCTTTGTAAAGGGGCATAATTATGTTTACTTCCCTTCCATCCATTGCCCGTTTGATGCAAGATAAGATCCTGTTTGCCTTTGCAGCTACTGCATGACATTAGGCACTATTGCTAAGCCTGCTGTCTACAAGCACTTCTAAATCCTTCTCCATCAAGGATTCCCCCAATATATCTCCATTTAATTTGTAAGTCGCCTTTTTATTCTTGCATCCCAAATGCATAACCTTACATTTATCTGTATTAAACCTCCTCTGCCATTTACCTGCCCACGTTTCCAGTCTCTCCAAGTCCTTCTGAAGAGAAATTACATCCTGCTCTGATTCTATTACCTTACACAATTTAGTATCATCAGCAAAGATGGAGACTTTGCTCTCGATCCCAACCTCAAGGTCATTAATAAACAAGTTAAAAAGCAGGGGTCCCAGTACCGATCCCTGTGGTACTCCACTCACGACTTTAGCCCAACCTGAAAAAGTTCCATTTATGACAACCCTCTGTTGTCTGTCCTTTAACCAGTTTTCAATCCAGGTGCATATATTATTACTGAGTCCAATTTTCTTTATTTTGTACACCAATCTCTTGTGTGAAACCGTATCAAAAGTCTTTGCAAAATCTAAGTAGACCACATCAACTGCATTACCCTGGTCTAAATTCCTACTTACCTCCTCAAAGAAACAAATAAGGTTAGTTTGGCAAGATCTATCCTTCATAAATCCATGCTGACTATTACTAATAATTTTGTTTTCCATTAGGTATTCCTGAATATTATCCCGTATTAAACCTTCAAGTAGTTTCCCTACTATTGAAGTCAGGCTTACAGGTCTGTAATTTCCCGGTTGTGATCTAGCTCCCTTTTTAAATATAGGCACCACATCTGCTTTACGCCAATCTTGTGGTACTGAGCCTGTGGAAATGGAGTCCTTGAATATTAAATATAATGGTTTTGCTATTACTGAGCTTAACTCCTTGAGAACTCTTGGATGTATGCCATCGGGGCCAGGTGCCTTATTTACTTAAATTTTTTCAAGTCGCTTATGAACTTCTTCCTCAGTTAACCAATTGTTCATTAATATGGAGGTTGTGGCTTCCTCCTGCGGCACTACTATTGAACTTGATTCTTCCATTGTAAACACAGAGGCAAAGAATTTGTTTAATACCTCAGCTTTTTCCTTATCTCCAATAATCTGCCTACCCATCTCACACTGAAAGGGTCCTATATTTTCTTTTCTCATTTTTTGTTATTAAGGTACTTAAAGAACTTTTTAGGGTTGACCTTACTTTCTATTGCAATCCTTTTTCATTATCCATTTTTGCTAATTTGATTGCCCTTTTGCAATTTTTGTTACATTCCTTATAATACTGATACGATGTCTCTGTCCCTTCTGACTTAAAGAATCTAAACGCCTTCCTCTTCTTGTCTATTTCCTCCCCTACCTGTTTATTTCGCCACATTGGTTTTGACTTATTTCTTCTATACTTAGTACCCAAGGGTATACACTGATAAGTGTGCTTTTCTAACAATGTTTTAAAGACTGCCCATTTATCTTCTACATTTTTCCCTGCAAAAACATCATCCCATTGTATTACTACTAGATTAGACCTCAGTTTATTAAAATCTGCCTTTCTAAAGTTTAAAGTCTTTTTTGAACCCAAGTAATCTGTTTTTTTGATAATTTATTTCAAATGAGACCATGTTATGATCACTGTTACCCAAATGTTCCAGGACTTGAATATTTGTTATTACTTCTATATTGTTTGATATGACCAAATCCAGAACTGCCCCTCTCCTGGTTGGTTCCTCAATAATTTGGGTCATATAATTGTCTTTAAGCACCCCCAAAAACCTGTTTCCTTTTGTTGTAATGCTAATCTCATTGCCCCAGTCTATGTCTGCATAATTAAAATCCCCCATTATGCAAACATGACCCAGTTTTGATGCCTTCTCCATTGAGTTTCAAGGGTAGTTTTGCAGAGGAATTGTTGTCAGAATGTGCCTAGGTAGTTGGGGTCCAGAGTTGTCGGTTCCTCTAAAAATGTACACGGGAATCATGCCTGATTCTCGGATACATGTAGGCACATTGTCCTGCAAAATCTCCCCTTGAAAACGCTTGCACGACTCACCGCTAGGGTTCCCTTCTTCATCATAGCCCAAAAAATAAATGGGGCAAAGGTATGACAAGTGTCCCTGTAACTAAAGGGGTCCCTAGGTTAAGGGGGATACCTCAGTTAGTCCAGAACCTATATTGGGTTCATGGGTGCTCCAACCATACTGTATATGAGGCTGTGAGGGGACTAAGAGTCAAGTCTAAGTCCCATAAATAGTGGGTGAGGAATAAGGGCTGAAAAAATAGCATCTTTCTATTCTATTCCCCCCACCCAGAGACTTAGGAAAGTATTAAAGTGTTTTTGTATTAATACTGTGATCGTGCTGTAATGTACTGTTGTGCACTGTAAATGAGCTGGGACTTTCGGAACCAATGTTCAGACAGACTGTCAGGGCTTCCAAATTGGTGCCAGTATGTCTGCTGGACATAAGACTTCAAAGTAGCCAGAGGATGCCAAAGGTGTGAAAGCCAATTGGGTGTCAAGGAGGGGCTCAAGTACCCATGTCCTGTGATCAATGACAGTTGTCTATGCTGTCATTTGTTCTGCCAGACCTGGAGGAGCCTGACCCAGTGGGCGGCATGAGATAGCCCGGGACAGAGGTGGCAAACTTGCACATGTCCCTTGGTAATTTCAGGTTTTCCGCAGACCCGGCTTTCTAGACCGGCTGGGCTCTGATTGGCTACTGAGAATGTTCCCACACGCTGGTTGGCTGTAGTATTTTGTGAATGAATCTCCAAATACTATAAGAAACATCTGAGCCAATCAGGTTGGAGATTTCTATCGCCAGAAGTGCGGGCGGGCTTTTCAGAGTTACTCTTGCATGAATAGGAGAGCAACCGGCTTCGATTTCAAGCCAGGAAAGTCTGCCCACCAGATTCTAAGTCCCATTTTTAGTACCCAAGTTCTAATAATAATTGAACGTAGCGGTCGCGACTGGAATTGCAAGCCGATTTTAGTTCCAGGAGTTTGGTACTAACACCCGGTCAAAAAAGTCCAAGTTCTCAGAAGAGAAGGGAGCGGTGGTGTGTGGAACTGCACGCTGATTTGGAACCAGAAGATTTCGGGCTAAGTCCCGGTCAGGGTAAAACTCTTTTTTAGAGTTCACCCGCACCTAGAACAGTCTAGTTTTCGACCCCCAGACCCCAAGTAGTTTTGCTTTTCGGCTGTATTTTATGTTTCACTGTGTGTACAGTAGAGGCAACGCTTATTCTAATATTTGCTTTAAACTAGCCGGGTTACATTCCGGGTATGTGCTGGGTATGTTCTGGGCCAGTTTGAGGCATGTTTAAGGCATTTCTGCATTGACTAACGACCCATAGGATTAACATAGCAGGGATCCCTGGCAGTCCAATTCAGTTTGAATGGGACTGCCAGGGACCCCCGCTGTTAATCTGATTGGCCATTAATCAATGCAGAAATGCTGGGGCTAGTTTAAGGAAAGTTTAAGGCATGTATTCAGAATGTACCTGGGTGTACCTGGGTCTTTTGGGGAATTGGCACTGTTTTTTGTTAGAATAATCACTGCCTCTACTGTATGCCTATTTCTGCAAATAAATCACAATTTAATTCATTATCTTGTTTTGCTCAATGAATGATCCTGGTAAAAAGGTGTAAACTGCCTAGTCTCTGATGACAATATGTTCTAGGATTCTAACTCTTAAAGGGTGGGTAGTTTGGCCCACATATTGTAAGCCACACAGACAAGTTAGAACATAGATCACAAAAGGATATCTGCAGTTTATGAAGCTTGTGATTTTAACATTTCCTTTTGTGACTAGAAGGTAAAATTATCCATCTAATACCACCAAACTTATAACGCATCGTGCAGTGCAGGTAGGGAGACATATGACCCATCGGATTTACACAACTGAGGTCCCTGGGTTTGAATGGGACTTGTGCTGTTGAATCCTACCAGGCTGCTCCTGTCTGTAAAAAACGCACACTAAGAGATAGACTGAATTAGTCACTCTCCCTGCGTGCCTCAAAGAGGTGATCGCTGGGCTTTTATTTTATTTTAATAACATATTGTTGTAGCAGGGGATCTCCGATGCTGAATCACATTAATTTCAGCCTCGAGGGCCCCCTGCTTCCCGAGTTACAGACCCGTTATGGGGTGCTGGTATCCCAGCCATGTTTAAATTGTCCCGTGTCACAGCCCACGTGATCAGGAGATTTAAACAAAGCAGGGGGATACCGGCACCTCATACCGGGGCCTGTAACTCAGGAAGCAGGGGGGCCCCAAGGCTGAAATCAATGCTGTTCAGCTCCCGAGACCCCCTGCTACAATACTGTATTATTAAAATAAAATCAGCTTCATTAACTAAGCGGCTAGCCACTAAGGCAATGAAGGGGTTAACCAGAGTACCGGGTTTATTGGGGGAAAAGGGGGTGAGTGAAGGGGGATTTTCCCCAGTGTGGGTGGGTAAGTTTCCATCGGGTGTCCTGCAAAAATGTTAGAGCAGGAGCGGGGGGGGGGGGGGAGAGGGCATGGCTACTAGGGGAGGGGACGTGTCCTTGGCTGGATCGGGGCTGTGTGTGTGTCTCTGTGTGTGTGATGTGAGAGGTACGGGGGAAGATGTGCTAGGGGGGGGGGAGATGTGCCAGCTTGTGGGGGGAGATGTGCCAGCAGGGGGAAGGGGGTCGGGGAAATGTGCTGGCAGCTAGGGGAGATGCGGCAGCAGCGCAGGGAGATGTGCCAGCAGCAGGGGGGAGGGGGGTGGTGAGATGTGCCGGGCAGCGGGGTGGGGGGGGGAGGAGGACGGGGAGATGTGCCAGCAGTGAGGGGAGATGCGGCAGCAGAGCGGGGAGATGCGCTGGCAGCAGAGGGGGAAGGGGGGCGGCGAGATCTGCCGGCAGCGAGGGGAAATGCAGCAGCGGCAGCGCGGGGAGATGTGCCGGCAGCTCCCCGGGCGAAGCCGGGTACAAAAACTAGTAATAATCATAAATTACAAACACACATGCCTTTGGCAAAATTCACATTGGAAAAAAAAGTACCTATTGTTTAGTATTAATGCAGTTAATATACAAGACTAATTAGAATGTCATCTTATTATGCATTCAGCCACAAATATTTGTCTCTGTTTTTCTTTTGATTAAGCATTTCTTTAATTAATATCTTTACAATACAAATAGTTTCTAAATGATCTAACTTGTATAACCAAACCGTGGGTACTAAGAAAAAGTCTGTCTATATTTGTATGAATGAAGAATGCCAGCGTAGTACATCAAGAGTAAGATCTCTTGAGCGTGATGTTTGAACCAGTAATTTAATGATTTCTTCAGCATTTGAAAAACACAGTATGGCACGTCTGAATAATTAAACTTAAGGATAAAGCGATATAAACAGCACATACTGTACTGTATAATCTCAGAAGTGGAGCTGCTGTATGTGCCCAGAATCTTATGTTACTTAGCTAGAGGATATCCTCTAGATAACATACCCAGAGGAAAAACCTATGCAATTCGCATGAAGCTTGAAATTTAAATTGAAACAGAGGATACATTTTTATAAGAACTGCTATTGGCATGCTAGTACAAAAATGCCACATTTAGGGGTAATTAAATATACTTTGTAACTGCCACCTGGACTGTTATCGGCCAAGAACTCCTATCAAAGTCAATTGGAGGTTTCAGCTGATAACAGCCTGAACAGCCTCTTTGGAGTATATTGAATTATGTCTTTGATGCAAGTGGTTTTCAAGTCATTGTACAGTATATGTTAGAAATATTGGTAATGCAAGAAAAACCCTACAAGCAAACCAAATATTGCATTATGCATATAACATGTTATCCTATCTTCCTAATGAGATATTTGAAAGTTAGCAGACCCTTTTAGTGGACCCTTTAGTAACACCCTTTTAGTGGACACTGGTAATGTTGCTCTCTGCATACTGTACATTATATTTTAATTATGTTTAGGGAAAAAGTTTTGCAAGATGATTACACTACTGCACTGGTACAATTATTGTACAATTGATGGAGGTATCACGTGTATATACACATAGCCAATGTTAATAAAAAATAACTAATATTAGTACATACTGTAGAGGGTCAATTTCTACGGGCATACAGTAAAGTCCTCTATGAAATCCCCCTTCCTAGTCCCAAGAATTCCATAGAGAATAACAGGATTCCCCTTCAACTGTATAAGGCAGCAGAAAGGTAATGGGTCCTATATGAGAGCCCTCATGGCTTCTCTCTCAGGTTCTGAGAGGGAGTGGACATCCACCTCAATCTCTCTGGTGTACAGTGGGATTTCCCTGCAGCTGCAAAGACAGTTGAAGGGGAGTTGGATGGAGGTAGACTCCTGTGGGGAGCCAAACTGTGTCTTGCGGGGCTCTGAGGTGTATGACACATCCACCTTCCCCCCGCCACCCCCCACCCCCCAAGATTAAGGGGACAGGAGCTCCCCTGTCAACTGTGGGGCTCAGAAAATGGACAAAAGCTCGCAGTGATAGCAGTGAAAAATTATAATATTCTTGTTTCAGTATAATTAAATCAGAAGCTACTGAGAATACAGTCTGATGCATTCCAGAGGGAAAGTAGAAAAGTTGCAGGTGCCAATGTTATTTTATCCAAGGTCACTGGCAACTTCAGGCACCATTAATCAGGAGATAAGCATCAATTTTAATTAAGAAGCCCACTTTGGTTGTCTCCTATAATATTCTTCAATGTGTGACATACATATTAGTTCTTTAGCTTAATTTACAATACACCTTTAGTTCTAGAGCTCTACAATTATTCTTAAGTGTGACATAAATCATTGACATTTCAAATCAAGCATCATTTCCAATCAAGAGTCATGAAGGATACAAACTCCAAATGACCAAATTCTCCACTTTTCTTAAACGTTTGTTGATAGGGGGCCCCCTTTTTGCCCTTTTAAAATTGGTTCTCTTATGTAACTAATTTAGTTTTCTTGTAGTCAGATATTCCTTCCACTGTAAGTCAGCAGACGATTAGAACATACTTTGCTCCCTGCATGATGGGGTTAAATTCTGCTGTCAGCAGCTACCAGGTGCAACCAATTAACCTGAGCTGCAGTGTTTAAGAGCGTACAGTACCTGACAATACAGTCATAGGGAAGACTGTAATTTTAGTGTACCATGAAATATCCTTATACAGTACTTTATGAACACAAATATGGCTTTATTTCTAATAGTGTTACTAATAATAGTATACACTCTTTTCTGTGTTTAGAATGTTTTACCTTCAACAAACAGCAGAATGCTCCGAAACTTTTTCCCACAGATTATTCTGACCTTCCCACACAGAATGTGCTATTGACTCACTCATCACCCATACTACTCTTGGATAAATTAATATGCACTATATTTAAGTAATAATCCCCGCTGAATAGGGCATTACTGGCCAATAATGCCCTGTTCTGAGGGGATTATTACTATTATAGTCTAAATGTAGGCTGATGTACCTGTGTAGGAAAAAGGAGAGAGAGATGAGGGGGGAGAGAGAAGAGGGGATAAGAAAGATGAGGGTGTAGAGAGATGAGGGGGGGGAAGAGAGAGAGGTGAGGGGGGAGAGAGAGAGGTGAGGGGGGGGGAGAGAGAGAGGTAGGGGGAGAGAAAGAGGTGAGGGGGGAGAGAGAGGTGGGGGGAGAGAGAGGTGTTAGGCGGGAAAGAGAGAGGTGAGGGGGGAGAAAGAGAGGTGAGGGGGATAGAGGGAGAGGTGAGGGGGAAAGAGAGAGGTGAGGGGGGAAAGAGAGAGGTGAGGGGGGGAGGGAGAGAGGTGAGGGGGGATAGAGAGAGTTAGGGGGAGAGAGAGAGGTGAGGGGGGAGAGAGAGAGGTGAGGGGGGAGAGAGAGAGGTGTTAGGCGGGAAAGAGAGAGGTGAGGGGGGAGAGAGAGAGGTGAGGGGGAAAGAGAGAGGTGAGGGGGGGAAAGAGAGAGGTGAGGGGGGGAAAGAGAGAGGTGAGGGGGGAGAGAGACAGGTGAGGGTAAGGGGAGGAGTTGAGGGGGGAAAGGGATGAGGGGAGAAGTGGGGGAGGGGGAGAGTGGGGGAGGGGGAGAAGTGGGGGGGGGAGAAGTGGGGGGGGGAGAAGTGGGGGGGGAGAAAATGGGTGTGGAAGAGGTGGGTGAGGTTGGGAAGAGAAGTTGGGGGACAGTGATTTTAACTACAAACTAAAAAAAAACAGATAACAATTACGTAGCAGACGTTGTACAAGTTGTGGAAGAAATATTACTTTGTTTCAAGTAATAAAGTTACTAGTTAGGACCCACCAGATTCTGACAGCACCTACAGAGGCGACCAGGCTAAACCTAATGCGGGGGCAGTCGCATTTTAAAAGTAGTGCGGGCGGCGCGCGGCTGTCTTCGGCCAAGAACCGGCCGGTTTTCCCGCGCCTCGGGCGCTTTCAATAGTAAGCGCCATTAGCGCTTATCTATTGAAGCGGCCGCCGCGCTGGAAAACCCGTTTTTAAACGGAGAGAAGACCCGCGGCGCTGCCGGCCAGCTCCCGGCCAGCTCCCGGCGAACTTTAGATTAAAAGCTGCCGCAGCAGTAGCAGCTGTGTGAGAGAGCCTGCATATGCTGCCATGCTGCCATGCTGCCATGCTGCCATGCTGCCATGCTGCCATGCTGCCATGCTGCCATGCTGCCATGCTGCCATGCTGCCATGCTGCCATGCTGTGTGAGAGGCGAGGAACAGAGATGCAGCTGGAGCTTGGACGGGAGAGGTATTTACTGGTAGCAGTTTTAAATTTGGCAGTTTTTTTTTATTTCAAATTCTCAGCGCACTCCCCCTGCATCTCTGAAAGGTGAATTGGCAAGTTGCAGGAATTTCAATAATCACCGGAATTTTAGAGCATTAGCCTAGAATTATTTATATTGGAACAAATAGCAAATATTTACATTTAAATGCAAATTTCACACTGGATGCAAATTATTTTACAGTACTGTATGTTTTCTAATATTACTGTTACACCACTTAAATAACCTGCATATACAGTAGCTTTATGAGGAGATGGATGTTCAACCAGTATAGTATATCTAGGATAAACTGCTTATATATATATATATATATATATATATATATATATATATATATATATATTTATTTGATAGACACGTTGAAAAGCATTCTACGGCAATTCTGTCTATCAACTCAGTCTTTCTATTCTGAGGTAGTTACCATGTATGTAACATTTTGCTTTGGAGCAAAAAAAGTTACGCACACAGCAAACAATTATTCTTAAATGTGACATACATCAGTGACCTTTTTAATCCAGCAACATTTCCAATCAAGGGTTGTGTGGTTTTTCTAAACTGAAGGATACCGTACATTCTCCAAATCACCAGATTCTCCATGTTATTTTAAGCTTTTGTTGATAGGATGCCCCTTTTTGCCCCTTTAATTTTGTTTATTTTGTGTAGCTTATTTGCCCCTTGGTTATCTGACAGTATATAACTACTTTTTTAGCCATTGGATATATTTCACAGAACGCTGCAACTAATCACCATGACGGGGTGGTACACTTACACGCCATCTTTGAAACCAAGATGAGATTTACAGCAACACTTATTTTGGTTTGTTGCATATCAGGTTTAATTATTGCTTTCTAGTTTGACCTAGTTTTCATAAACCTTTGTGGAAGATGTTGTAAACCATTGGTTCATGAAGTTTTGGTCCCTCACTCTGATGCCTGGAAATCATCTTTGATTCCTCCATTTCATTTATCCCACACACAGAGTCGGGCCGCCGACAGCTTTACCGGGGCCCAGGATTATAGTTTCCACCAGGCCCCCACCACCCTACTATTGGAAGCCTTGTGAGGTCCCCTCTTTCTCCTATCCACTTCCTCGCTCTCTCACCACCTCTACCCCCCCTCTTACTCTCTCCCTCTATCCCCATACACTCTTACTCTCCCTCACCTCCCCTCTCTCTCCCTATTTCCCCTCTCTTTCCTTGATCTCCCCTCTCTCGCTCCCTACCTCCTTTCTCCCCCTCTCTCGCTCTCTCTTTCCCTCCCATCTATCTCTCTCTCCCTCTCTCTCTATTTTCTCTCTCCCTCCCTTTTCTCTCTCCCTCTCTCCCCTCTCTCTCCCCTCTTTCCCCTCTATCAATCCTTTCCCTTGCTCTCTCCCACCCAACCCGCTAGCAACATACACACAATTTCACACATTACTCCCCTACACCACAATACCCACACAATATCCTTTCACACCACAATACTCACATAATACCTCCCCCCACCAAAATACCCAGAAAATACATACCCCTCCACACAATACATACCCAATATACATACACACACAAACATTTACCTTGGGACTTAAAGGCCTATGGTAGCATGCCGGTACCTCACGGGAGAGGCAGGCCCACAGCAGTAGCATCTGGGGCCCGGCAGGAATCACATGTCCGGCAGCCAGATGCAGACGTTGGGCCCAACTTCCAACACCGACTTGCCAGGCCACCCAAAGCCACAGGGCCCGGATCTACCCCACTGTCTGCGGCCCTGCAAAGAGTCCCTCCCCAAATCCTGCCCCTTCATTAGTCAAATGAATTATCCCAGATTCAACAGTATCCTTGAACAAGAAACCTATGAGGTTTTAAAATCTCGGAAAACTAGAAATTAATCAATGAAAAACTCTAATATTGGTCCATTAAAAGGTATCACAACCTACATTGAATCTACTTGTCTCTTGGACCAAAATGGCTTATAGAACCCAGAATCAACTAAATTATAATTGTATGTATATCTTTATTTATATAGTGCCCACAGTGTACACAGCACTTTACAAAGAAACAATACAGTACAGGCAGGGCTGAAGACAGATTTCCAGGGGCCCAGATTAGAGTTACAACCGCCTCCCCCCCCCCATTTCACCCCTCACGAGCCCCCTCTATCCCCCCTCTTCCCATGTATTTCTCTCCCCTCCGTCTCACTCCCACTGTTCCTCACTCACCCCCTCTCTCCTCTCACTCTCCCCCGTCCATTAATTACCTCACTCAATCCCTTCCCCCGCATGTATTTCTCTCCCCTCCGTCTCACTCTTACTCCCTCTTTTCTTCACTCACTTGCTCCTCTCACTCTCCCCCACCATCAAATACCCCACTCTCACTCAATCCCTTCTCCCGTGCATGTATTTTATCCCTCTCATCTCACTGTTACTCCCTCTTTCCTCACTCTCTCCTCACACTCTTCCCCCCTCCATCAATTACCCTACTCTCACTCAATCGCCCATCCTCACACTCATTCCCTCCCCCACTCCCCCGGCACAGACAATCCCCCCACAAAATACATTAAAAAAAAACACCCCCCAAATACATATAAAAGAACCCCACCAACCAAATACATATAAAAGAATCCCCACCCCCAAATGCATATTTTAAAAAAAACACACCCGAAATGCATATTTAAAAAAAAAAAATCCAAATACATATAAAAAAAAAATAACCCCGCCCCCCCTCAAATACATATAAAAGAGCCCAGCTTGCTCCCGGCGCGTGTTGACGTCAAAGAGGCCTGGCACGCACCAGCAGCACAAGCTCGGCGTAGTACAGTCAGTGAGCGAAGCAAGCAGCTGGGGAGAGCCGGAGCCCGTCGGCATAGAGAGGACCGGCAGCAGCGCCCAGCCAGAGGTTGAGCCCAATTTACAGCTTCAACCAGGCCCTCACAGCACCGGGCCCAGGACACGTGTCGGCGGCCATGAGTACTAGGCATTATAATACAATAAGTGCCACAAAGTCAGACAATAGGAATGAAAATCCGTGCCCTGGAAACAGCAACAGATTTCCAGATCTGCTGCCCCATGGCCTCGTCTGTGCTTCCGCTCTCCATCTTCTTTGAAATCGCAGGGTCAAATGACAAAAGACGATGTCACCAACGTGACGTCATACGGCGTCTCCTTGCCATGGCAACACAATGCCATTACGGCATTTGGCCTGAATGGTTGGAAGGAGTGACTGCGGGTGTGGATAGCCATAAGTCCAGGAATGCTTCATTTAAAGCTGCAGTTCAAGCAATATCCTGCATGTGTGTTTTTTTAAATAAATCAGTTCTGTAGTAAGAAAAAATACTTTTAGCATTTTCTGTTTAAAAAACAACAACTTTGAAAGACCAATTTTCTTGTATTCTATTTTTAAAAGCATGCTTGTTGCTATAGCAACCATTTAAATAACCCATATTTAAAGATGTCGCCAAACTTTGCCGATCAATAGACGGAGAACGAATTGACCAGCAGCTATGCAGTTCTTTAGGTAAGCAGAGATTGCCCAAATGAAACTATTGAAGTAAAAAAAAACCTAAAAAAAACGGAAGCTTGAACTGCAGCTTTAAGAGGTGACTTTTAAGGTTTGTCATAAAAATGGGGATAGAGGATGCTTGGAGTATATTGAGTGTAAAGGAGTTCTACAGATAAGGTGTAGTTTGGGGGAAAGGGTTTAACAAGAGTGAGATAGAGCAGTAGAGGTGAAAGGGGGTGGAGAGGAGACAGTTATGGGTAGAGCCCAGGAGACAATCAGGGGCTTAATGAGAGATCAAAGCTGATCTGTAGAAAGGAGCAGATGAGTATTGAGCCTTAACGGTAAGGATAATAACTTTGTAAATGACACAACATTTTATGGGAAGCCAGGAGAAGGATTTATGGAGGAGATGAGCCGATGCTATTTTGGGAGAAAGTGAAATCAGATACATTTTGGATAGATTGCAAAGGAGAAAGTTGTGAATCAGGGAGGCCTGTTAGGAGTACAGTATGTTACAATAATTCAGATGGGAGAGGATACGGGCATGCATTAGAGTTTTAGCAATAGATTGACAGAGGAAAGAGCGGACCTTGGCAATATTATGGAGGAAGAAGCGATACATTTTAGCCTTGATGTAAATGTGAATGGAGAAGGAAAGGGAAGAGTCAAATGTCAATCCTAGGCAGTGTGCTTTGGCAACAGGATAGATGATAGTACCATTTACTGTGAGATTAATGGCCAAATTTAGGGGGTAAATATGAGGAGCTCAGTTTTAGACATATTGACCTTTGTGTTGATGATGTCTGTGATGTTACCAGAGTCTTTCTATGATGCATTCTGCATATCAAGACTTACAGTACATTTCATTCTGTCTCATAGATGGTAATCAGTAAGAAATGGTCTTGCCTCAAGTCAACTACCTGTCTGAGACGTTTCCGCAATAGTTCCAGGTCGCCATGATCTCCAATCAAGCCAGGTTCTGATCGCCTGGAGGTCTCTCCTGAATGGAAACTGTAAGGGTTCCAGTCCTGGGATTTGCTGGAACTTGCCCTTACGTGGCCGTTACAGCCATTTTTGATCCTGGCAAATCCCTTCCTGGACTTGGTAGTTGGCTGCACCTGTTCCAGGGCTTTAAATAGCAGTCAGTTACTTCCAGCCCCTGCCCGTGCATGGTATTCTATTCTGTGTGTTCCTGGTCCCCTTGAGGTCTTGTTCCCATGCATTTGCTGTTCCCATGGATTCCCTGGTGCCGACCCCAACCACCGCTCCTGTGCCGCTTGCCTTGACCCCAGCCTGTATCATGACTATTCATCTTTGCCGCCTGCCTTGACCTCTGCCTGGATCCCTGACTACTACTACGTCCTGTCAACCTGGCTCTGTTTGGTTATCTTACCTTGGCTCTGCGGATCAATTTCCTTTTGGAAACGATCATCATTATAGAAGAATGAGGAGCTCCATTCTTATGTTAAGTTTGAGTGGGTGGAAAGCCATCCATGCTGATATAGCGGAGAGACATTTAGAGACCTTGGTCTGTACAGCAAGTTATACTAGAGAGAAACCCCCGCTTCGGCTTAGTGGTGATAGTGTAGTATAGTGGTGATGGTGCTTGTTGGGGCAGGAATAGTACAGCAACTAAGAAGAAAAAAAAAATATATATATATAGCACTCTCTCACCTAAATGGATGATTACTGTATGATTTAAAATATACTTTATTCTGAACAACGATAAAATACAGGGCTTTAAAATAAACGATTAAACCACGCATTTGTGATCCAGCTGGAGTATAGGAACCCTGAATGGCAAACAATGCTTAGTGTATAAATAATGAACACTGTCCTCAGTGATACCTCTATAAGGCTAATCAGCTGAGGGAAAGGGTGGTGGGGAATACGTTAAAAAGCCAGTCTGGAGTAATAATTGGTGCACAATAAACAACTTGATAATGAGGAATAGGCAATCAGTGAACAAAGCTGAGCACTGAGAGCACCATAGGTGTGTAGCAATATGTTGTCAGATAACTGCAACCTATTCCAACAAGGTGCACCAATATAACACACAAATAAGCACAATACTTCATATCCAAGGGTTATCTAATAAGTGAATGTTGTTGTGAATAACCTTGTAGAAGTAAGGTACTGTAGGTACGTGTGTATGAATGACACAAACAAACGTGTAGGCAGAAATCTCTGAATGTGAAAAAGAGGTGTTGTCTGATAGCGCTCAAATCTAGATTGTGATCTTTTTAATAAAAGATCTTAGTGAACAATATAATAAAGTGAGTTTGCAGTGATTTAAATAAATCTTATAGTGTTCAGTGACTATAAAAAGAAACAAATATATATTATGTGAATAAATATCTTTGTACGATGCTTCGCAACCTTAATCCAGGATTTCTTTCTTAATCCTCATGATATAGCGATGTCCAAGGTGGTTAGGGAGCGCAATGACATGGAAAAGAAGAAACATATACAAAATAGTGAAATATGTCTACAACTTCAGGTAAGGAATCCAAATTTCATTCATTCAATGAATTAGATACTCACAGGGGCAACCACGTTCTTGCCGGCATTTCAGAAAAGTGGCTATGGACCAAGGTGTCTCTTATGTTGCATGCCCTTATGCTTACCATTGAAGGGTAGGTGTCTAAAACATCCCTAATATCCCCATCAGCTCTTAAAATGTGCCTGTGTTTATCAAGGATATTTCTCACCAAGTGCCACTGCTTGTTGTATGTTGCCACGAAACGTACCACCGTGTCATCTTTTCTGGAAGTCTTATCAGTAAGGAGGTCTGTGCGCAATAAGTATTTGACTCTTTTATATGCCATTTTTTTAAATGGTTTTCATGCTGTAACCTCTTTCCTTAAAATACTGGGGCATAATAGATGCTTGTGCTTCAAATTCAGTGATGTTACTGCAATTTCTCCTGATCCTCAGGAATTGGCCCACCGGAATACCATGGACTAGTGTCCTTGGGTGATTACTCAATGCCTCCAGGAGGTTATTCATAGCAGTGGGTTTTTGAAATGCGATCTCCTTGCCCTCTTGATATTTTAAGATCCAGGAAGCATATAGTGTTTTTATCATGCTCCAGAGTAAGATGTAGATTAAGCTAGTTATTATTTAGAGGATCGACAAATTCTTTAAGCAATGCTAGTGTGCCCTGCCACAAAATCAGCATGTCATCGATAAAGCCTATATACCTATACCTATAAGATGATATGTGAGGTAAAATGATCGAGTTCCTCTATGAAGACATGCTTAGACTCCCACCAACCTAAATAAAAGTTGGTGTAAGATGGTGCACATGTAGTCCCCATTGCCATGCCCTGTGTTTGGTGGTAGAAATACTCCTGAATAAAAAATAGTTATTGGTCAGAACAAATGTCAGCAGGTCTATCACAAATTTACTGTGATTAGTGTATAATCGACCCCTTGTCTGTAGGAAATATGAAACTGCTTCAAGGCCTTTTTGATCGTTAATACTAGTGTAAAGCCCTTCCACATCAAGCCTCACTAGTATAGTATCACTGATGATGACCACTCCTTCCAGTCTTTGTAGTACATCTTTTGTGTCTCTAAAATATGAGGGCAGTGATACTACAAATGGCCTGAGTACCTGGTCCACACAACAGCTTGAATTTTCAGTCAGAAAACCTACCCCTGAAACAATAGGGCGACTTGGCGGTGGTGTTTTCCTCTTATGAATCTTTGGTAAGCTATAAAATGTAGCTATCTTAGGATACTTAACAAAGATAACATCATATTCTTGTTTAGAGATGACATTATCAACCACAGCACTGTCGAGAATAGCTTTAAGTTCAGAACTATATTTACTAGTAGGGTCTCTGTCTAAAACCTCATTACCGGCTGCATCGGATAGTAGTCTCAGATTCTCAGTTTTATAATCAGGTGTATTCAGGATTACTAATTTCCCACCTTTATCTGAGGGTTTCACTATTATGTTTTTGTTTGCCTCTAGTTCTTTAAGAGCTATTCTTTCAACATTTGTGAGATTATCCAGCATTTTTCTCTTAGATAGTGTTTTCAGATCTTTGGTCACCAAATCGACAAAAACATCTATGTTAGCGAAATTCTCACTGTATGGCAAGAATTTTAATTTTGGCCGAAGATTTTTAAAATGCCCTTCTCCCGGTATTCTATTTGATTCTGCCAGTAAGGAAGACAAGTTATCAAGAACAACTGTATTTGTAGGGTCTAGGGGTGGAATGTCTAATGAGTTGGCTATTCTTGATTTACGCATTCTAAAGAATTTGTGGAGCTTGAGCTTTCTGGAAAAAGATTAGTATCCTTTACCCACTCAAAAGTATCAATATTCGACGAAGGTGAGAAGGATAGCCCTTTATTAAGGGCCTTTATGTGGTCTGCAGTAAGTGTGAAGTCAGAATAGTTCACTATAAGGGATTTGGCATTGTCAGTTTGGTGTTCTAATACCGCAGTTGTTTCCCTTTCTTCTTGCCAGTGAATGTTTGAGGGTCTCTGCTTCTTAGGGTCCAGACTTTGCCCCCTTCTTGTTTTCCTTTTCCCTGTGTACCCACTGCTGTTATCTGTTCTAAAAAAAGGGACCAAGGAGGGAAAGTGTGTGTTTGATGTTCCTTCACCAGGATCTTGTCTCTCATCCCCACTATCTGAGATTTCTCACTCAGTGGATGAGTTCTGATACTTAGTTGTTCTCTTGTGTGTTTTAACTTTATTGGTGAATTTATATCTGAACACTTTGCAGTCTTTGAAGTCCGTGGTGTCCCTTACAAACTTCCGTCTTTTCCTTTCCTTAAGTTCGGCAGAAAATGTATCAATATAGGTTTTTAACTTAGCCTCTAGCTCAATAAAGTTTGGACTGGTCTTCCAGTTTTCCATTTCTTTAACTTTATTTCCAACTCTGTGTTTAATGTACTAAGTCTATCTTTTTGGAAATTAACCAACAGCTGCATCAGCATAATAGAACATTGTGTTAATACTAATTCACAAGAGTGGTTATAGTTTTCATCAGTTATATGGTGTGCTGGGGAGGGGTCTACTCTTAGTCCTCTTGGAATAATGTCTGCCTTAAGGTAATTTTCAAAACTAAACACCTCCACCAAAATTTTTAACTTAGATTTGAATGTTTTGTCAAGTTTGTAAAAAAAAGTTCGAAATGTCTGGTACCCTCAGCTGATTATTTATTTATTTATTTATAAAATATTTTACCAGGAAGTAATACATTGAGAGTTACCTCTCGTTTTCAAGTATGTCCTGGGCACAGAGTAAAACAAATAATACATGGTTACAAATACAGTTACATAAATGAACAGGGTATACATTATATACAAGACATTGCGTGCATAGTTAAAGAAAATATATATTATGGGCGTATGAAACAGTTACAGACCAGATTAAAGTGTGAGACAGCCTTAGATTTGAAAGAACTTAAACTGGTGGTGGATGTGAGAGTCTCTGGTAGGTTGTTCCAGTTTTGGGGTGCATGGTAGGAGAAGGAGGAACGTCCGGATACTTTGTTGAGCCTTGGGACCATGAACAGTCTTTTGGAGTCTGATCTCAGATGATAAGTGCTGCAAGTGGTGGGGGTGAGGAGCTTGTTCAGATAGCTGGGTAGCTTGCCCATGAAGAATTTAAAGGTAAGACAGGAAAGGTGAACTTTGCGCCTAGACTCTAGTGATGATCAATCTAGTTCTTTGAGCATATCGCAGTGATGTGTGTTGTAGTTGCATTGGAGAACAAAACGACAAATTGAATTGTAGAGGGTGTCAAGTTTGCCAAGGTGGGTTTGAGGTGCTGAGCCATATACTATGTCTCCATAGTCAATAATTGGCATTAGCATCTGCTGTGCGATACGCTTTCTGACCAGGAGACTTAGGGAGGATTTGTTCCTGTAAAGTACCCCTAGTTTGGCATAGGTCTTGGTTGTCAGGGTATCAATGTGCATCCCGAATATTAAGTGGGAGTCAAACCATAAGCCCAGGTATTTAAAACTAGTGACAGGGGTTAGGGTGGTGTTAGCGTTGGTTCTAATCAGGAGCTCAGTCACTGGAAGCTTTAAAATTTAGTCTTGGTCCCAAACACCATTGTTACAGTCTTGTCATTATGCTTATACAGGTATCACTGAGGACAGTGTTAATTATTTATACACTGTACAAAGTATTGTTTGCCATCCGGGGTTCCTATTCTCCAACTGGATCACAAATGCATTGTTTAATGATTATTTTAAAGCCCTGTATTTTATCGTATGTTCAGAATAAATTATATTTTAAATCATACAGTAATCATCCATTTAGGTGAGAGAGTGCTATTTATAATAATAATAATAATAATAATAATAATAACATGTTCTTGTATAGCACTGCTTGTTTTACGTAGCGCTTTACAGAGACATTTTGCAGGCACAGGTCCCTGCCCCGTGGAGCTTACAATCTATGTTATTGGTGCCTGAGACACAGGGAGATAAAATGACTTACCGAAGGTCACAGGGAGCCGACACCGGGAATTGCTTCAAATTCAGTGCCAGTTAGTGTCTTTACTCACTGAGCCACTCCTTCCCCCCTTTATATATATATCGTCTATTTATTTTTTGATTATTGAAGCTCGGCTAACATGGTACTGATACCTCTACATATATATATATGTAGCGGTATCAGTACCGTGTTAGCCGAGCTTCAATAATCAAAAAATAAATAGATGATAGACGGTATCATCTATTTATTTTTTGATTATATATATATATTGTGACAAACAGCTTACTCCGGGGCTCCGCCGTTTGTCCGGGACTGTTAGAACACGGTCTTTTAGGGTAGGTTAAATGATGAGGCGTCACGTACAGTTCCTTTAAACAGGCTATGCCTGGTTTATTCAGTCCCAGGCACTGAGACTGCCACAGTGCATACAACAGAAACACATCAAAACAAAATCTGCTCACCTGAGCGATAACTTAACTTAGATTTCCCTAACTCAGAGTGGAAGTGGCTTTTCCACTTCCAACAACAAAACAAGGTACTTTTGCAGTCTTAGACAAATGAACAGAATGATTGAACCTGTTTGGGGAAGAGGCTTCTCCCCACTGTAGTTCAGCAACCTTCCAGCCTCCAGGCTCTTGGGGAGAGGGGAAGAGCAAACAGGAAATCAGTCTTACATACCTGATTTCTAATTAGCATGACAGGTGACAGAAATCAGGCAGCAGACAAACTCTGGTCTGGATCTCTCATCCCTCAGTTCCAGCGCTTGCCAAACTGTGGGATGGAGTGCATGTATTATAAGGCTGCACTCCCAGGCCAAACAGGATAGAAACTGTTCAGTATCCTGGGAGCCCTATATATGGAATTTATTACCATCCCCTAGTTTATGTCACAATATGACATAATATGAAGCCGAGCTTCAAGAATCAAAAAATAAATAGACGATACCGTTCTGTGGCTAACGAAAGGCTTTTATTTGTGCGAGCTTTCGAGATACACTGATCTCTTCTTCCGGCGATGTTACAATGAATGAAGCAAGCAAAGGGTGTACTTAAAAATTGTGTCTCTTGGAATGTTATCTGTGCTTTTCCCTCCCTCGTGTGTGGATGTGATTTATGGATAGAGGTGTTAAATGGTTCCTGAAAGTTAATGATTAAGAGTGTGTGTGTGTATCTGTGTGAATATAAATGAATGGAGAACCCACAGTGTGTACAGTGCTTTACAAAAGGTGTGTGTGGAGTGGGAGTTAATATTAATGGTGTGGGTAGGTGTGGAAATGTGAGAGATTGTTGCATAACTAAAAGTGTGTGTAGATACTATGTGGTCCCTATTGGTATATAGGGATGGAAAAACAAGTAGTATTAGTATGTGTAAGAGACAGCTGTGTGTGTATACATATAGCACAGTTTGTACAGACATGGCCTTTAGCGCTCATGGGAAGAGAGTTCACTGTGTCAATTTCGATCTCTGTTTAGGCCACCGCTAAGTATCCCGAACAGTTGCAGAAATTTGTATTCATGCAACCGTCTCTCTTTCGGTGTTTTAAGATTACCTTTGAGTATGGCAACCCTCAGATCGTTCATCTTATGGCCAGAGTAAGAGAAATGTTCACCGACAGAAAAGTCTCTTATTCCGCGTATGATGTTGTGGCGATGCAGGTTCATTCTCTTGTTTAGCCCTGGCCCCGTCTCACCTATGTAGTAGCAGCCCCCTGGGCATTTCATGCACATGATGAGGTACACGACATTGCTGGAGGAACAAGTGAACCTTCCTCTGATTTTGTATTCCTGATTCCTGATTCCTGTGTGGTATTTGTATTGTGCCCATGGTGTAGAGCATTGCGCAGGTTTTGCATCTTGCGTCCTGGCATGGTTTTGTCCCGCATTCAGTTGTACTGCTGAATACTTTACTCCTCACTATAATATTCTTGAGATTATGAGGTTGTCTGTATGATAATAAGGGGGCTTCAGGGAAGACCTGTCGCAGTCTTGTATCTTCCTGGAGGATGGGTTGTAGTTCCCTGGCGATCATGCATAGGGCTCCTAGGTGTGGGTTATATGTGACCACCAAAGGTACCCTGTTGCTTGTCTCTTTCTGTTTGTATTCAAGGAGATCACTTCTTGGTATTCTTGTGGCTTTGTGAATTTGCTGGTCTACAATTCTGTGGTTATATCCACGGTTTATAAAATCTGATCTCAAGGCTTTAATCCGCTGGTCTCTGTCTGCTGTGTCGGAGCATATCCGGTTGTATCGTATGGCTTGACTGTAGATGGTTTCATGTTTGGTGTGTGTCGGTTGGAAGCTGTTGTCCCTCAAATAGCTGGCTATATCTGTAGGTTTGCGGTTTACAGAAGTTTGTAGTTGGTTGTTCTTTATGGTGATGGTGGTGTCTAGGAAATGTACTTCGTCCGGGGAATGGGTGAGTTTGAGGTTGATGGTTGAGTGGAACGTATTGAAGTTGTCATAGAACTGTAGGAGGTCCTGTTCGCCAGAGGTCCAAATCAGGAGGATGTCATCGATGTAGCGAAGGTATGTAAGGGGTTTCAAGTGACAGGTGGAAAGAAAGTCCCTTTCCAGTTTTGCGCAGAACAGATTGGCATACTGTGGCGCCATCCGAGTACCCATAGCTGTCCCGGTTGTCTGGAGGTATGTGTCATTTCCAAATGTGAAGTAGTTATTGTCAGAATAAATTCGATGCATTTAGTCACTGTCTCTGTGAGTGGCTCTTGCGGTCCCAGAAAGTATCTGCAGGCTGAAATCCCATCCTCGTGGGAGATGATTGTATAAAGTGACTCTACATCTATGGTTGCTAGTAGTGTTCCTGTTGGGAGGGGGCCAATGGCATTCAGTTTGTTTCACAGGTCGGTGGTGTCCTGGATATAGCTGGGTGTGTTCCTGACAAGTGGTTTTAGAATGCCCTCCACCCAGCCAGAAATATTCTCAGTAAGTGTGCCAGATCCAGAGATAATAGGGCGCCCAGGGTTACCCTCTTTGTGAAATTTAGGGAGTACTGTATGTAGAATGTGCCAGGTTTTGGGTTAGCTGGTATCAGGTCCAGAATTTGTTCTCTTGTGTGGATCGGGAGTGTTTTAATGATCCTGTTGAGTTCTCTCATGTATTTTTTAGTTGGATCCTTGGTGCATTACTTTGAATCAGAGAGTTGCCTGTGCGCTTCCCGCAGGTAGTCTGTGCTGTTCATTATGACCACTGCTCCTCCCTTGTCTGCAGGTTTGATTGTTATGTTGTGGTTGGCCTTTAGCGATTCTATGGCTCTCCTCTCCATCAGTGTCAGATTATATGTTTGTTTCCTTACTTTGTCCAGGATGGTGGTTTTGGCTCTGTGTCTAAAGCTTTCAATGTACCGGTCCATTGTGGGGTTGCGCCCAGTTTGTAGGATCCAGTTGGATTTTTGCTTCTCCTTGCTCATGTGCAGTGGCTCTCCTTCTGCAGTGTTGGCATAATCTTGGTTGTGTCTGTTATGGAAGAACTCCTTAAGATGCAGCCTTCTGAAGAATTCTTCCAGGTCACTGCACAGCTCAATCTTGTCCATAGGCTTGGTAGGGCAGAATGTGAGACCCTTTGATAATACTGAGGACTCTGCTTGATTAGGTTTGTAGTCTGAGAGGTTAACAGTGCAGTCCTGCTGTTGGTGACTGTCAATGTTTGTATTATTAGGTGTTGTGCTGGCTGCTGCAGAGTATCTCATTTTTAGACTCAGTCTGTGCAGTTTCTTTTCCTTATTGCTAATTAGGCCCTTCAGGAGTTTTTCATGGAATGTTTGGAGTCCTCTCCATGTGTCTGTGTGTATTTCTCCTGTCTCCGGGATGCAGTCAATCATCTCTTTGTCTTTCTCCTGTGGCTGTAACAGATGCGGATCAGATGGTTCCTTAATCTTTCTGAGTTCCTGGTGCACAGTTGTTGGGAGAATTTTGTGTAATATATATATATATCATTCTCCCATCAATATATATATAGGGGTTCTTTTTCTTCTTAGTTGCTGTACAGCAAGTGTAAGGTCATGGGCTGAAAAATAAATTTGCCATGAGCATAGAGGTGATATTTGCACCCAAGAAATGTGATAAATTCACTTATAGAGAGTGTGTAAAGAGGGAAGAGGTCCCAAGACAGACCCCTGGAGTACACGACAGAGAGGTCGACAGAGGAGGAGGAGGTATTAGCAAATGAGACATTGAAAAATTGATGGGAGAATGATATTGACATCCACTGAGGCATTTACTGTATCATTACATGGAACAATAAAGGCAGGGAAAAGCACTACTACCCAAAATAAAAGCTAACAACTAAACCTCATAACTAAAGGTGGTGCACCCCTGGAGTAATAGAACTAATAATGCAAAAAAGAGAGGGGCAAATCCTAAAAGACAGGAATTGCAGACTTCACGGAAATGGGGCACTCAAAATTTGCTTACAATTTTGAATGCCCCCTTCCTGTGGAGTCTCTGCAATTCCTGTCTTTTAGGATTTGCCCCTCTCTTTTTTGCATTACTTATCATTAAATCACATGACCAGTAAAGTCTATTAATGCTACATTAGTTACTCCCAATCAGACCCTGAAATAGGGCTTTTGCAGTGTGTGGATGTAAATCCACAGTTCGGTATGATTTAACTAACATTATTTATAAAGTATTTTATGAGGAAAGAATACATTGAGAGTTACCTCTCATTTTCATGTATGTCCTGGTACAACATACTGTACAGTTATTTCCCAGCAATTTTTCCTTCTCTTCTCCTCTCTTTCCCAATTTGAATGATCCTAGTGTAACACCCCTTCCCTCTTCCACAGGGAGATATGCATGTTACGGGTGTGATGGTGCTACCTGTAAGGCTCACAAGAGGCCTAAGCCTCTGTGCTTGGGGAGCCTTGGGTGGCTGGTGCAGTGCCTCCACCGTGAGGATCCATGCGTTGGCGGGATAGGCCCTCATGGGAACCTGTATACCTATTTGGTATACCTTCAATAACTACAATCACAACAAAGTATATACAACCTATTTACTTTGGTCCCACAGTCTCAGCAATACAGTATACACAATCACAATAACCGTCCCCCAAAGTACTGAGGGTGCCCTGGGCACCTAAAACCAATAGTCCATCCAAATAGTCCCACCCAGATATATATGAGGCCAGCACTACCCTCCCGGTGTGGTGTTGGTGCACATTGTGGTACCTTCCTCTCTATGTGAGTACACCAGGGGATTTGTAGACAGGCAAAAAGCGTGGTCCCACGATGCAGGGCCTCCAACACAATCCCCTTTTTGCCTTACGTCCGGTAGCACAGCGCTAACGATTCCGCCAGGCCTGGAGAATCCTCCACTGTGGTTCCGTCTGCTCCGCTAAGTCATCAGTATACTAAGGGGCAAGTCCCTTACCATGGCTGACCCTACAATACATCCACTACCGTGTAGGGGAAACTACCTGGGGCCAATGGGGAATGAGTCTGGCCTAGTCCAGAGGGGCTTGATTAGATCCCCGGACACTACCTCTCCCTTCGCCGCTCCATCAGGCCTGACCACACCGTCTCCAGTCCGCGGAGGAAATCCTGAATGACAGGACCTCCCTTTCCTGCAGCGCCAACCTCAAAATGGCCGCTGCCTTATACACAGTCCATATGTATGTGGCTGTGCCAACCACAACATGGCCAACACAGCTCACAAAAACCTCCCACTCGACGGGACCACTGTCAGGGACGAGGCAAGGGAGGGTACCCTGCTACACTAGTAACTCTAAACGTATTAAATATTCTGGTTTTGTAAGATAACACAATGTTATGCTACAATAATGTGACATTAAACCTGTGGAACAGAGATGTAATTTAGACATTGTTTTTGCATATATTTACCTTTGAGGATGCCTTGTTAACTCAGGTAACATAACGTCAGCTCATATTTTAGGTAAAGTCCCTTTATAAACCCTTTTTTAACTAATCTTTGTGAATGTAGCCCTAAATATCCAAGTATTAGTTGTATTAATGTTAATAAAAAATATAAAGGATTTTTACAAAAAGACCATGTAAAAGCAGATCAAATTGAATTAATAGCATTTACAAATCTGAGCAAATCACAGTTCCTTAGTGCTTGTCTTGCTAATGTTTGTGGGGTACCACCTATGGCAGGCAGTTTAGATTTTCCTGTGGTAACCCATTTCCATTATTTTACCACTCAGAAATCTTACGCTCATCAATCACAATGGAATCAGTAATTGTATAACCGTGTGTGCCACTCTGAAAGATTGCTATTCAAATACTTTGTAGGTAAAAAAGTTGTCATGGACAGAGTGATTAAACACCCACATGTGAAGTTTTTATAGAAATTCTATCAGGAATAAAATGATTTTTCTATGAGCACATCAGACAGTAAAGTAACTTATTTTTTTCTCTGCCTCTGTTCCATAAAATTCCCCATTCTGGGCTTTCAACTAAATAAGGATATTGATCTCCCATTTTGTTGAATTTAGCAAGCTTCATTCCTGTTTTTGTTATTGTTTTGGAGGGCTGTCCAAAACTGTTGGTTTTGAAGATTAATTCAATACGTACCAGAGTAGTTTACTCTAAATATGCTCAGCCTTCATCAGCATGTGATATAGAGAAGGGGTGCGCAAACTTTTGACCCTGCACCCCCCTGCCTGCTCAGCCCTAGTGCTTGCACCCCCCTACTCGGTATCCGGCATCAAAGATGCTGTGGAGTCATGTGATGTTACGTCACATGATCCTGCAGCGCCATTTTACGTTGCATTGCCATGGCGCAAAGCCATCGGAGAGAAGGTAAGTGAGTTACAGAGGCCTTGCGCACTCCCCGGCATTTAATTTAAATGCTTTGGGGATGAGCACAGAACCTCTGTAACCGCGGCACCCCCCAAAAAATTCTCAAACCCCCCAGTTTGCATAGCCCTGATATAGAGTACACTGACAGCAGATTAGAGCCATTTGGTTCATATAGTTCTCTCATTTCCTTTCTTGCTACAAAGTCATTCATGGTACCGGTGAATTCATTTATGGTCCCTGTTCAATTTGCTGTGAAGCCATCTTCCCTTTGCTGGAGAAAAGTTCAGCTCCATTCAAATGAATGGGAATACAATACTCTCCACCAGAGGGAACGTAGCTTCACAGTATATTAAATGTATGGCCATATTCTTAAACTTCTTATAACTGTAAACTTCCATTGATATTGCCCCATGCATTTCCAATCATTGCATTTATGTGCCTGTATTACTTGTGTTGGATGTGATGACAAAGAGGCCCAGGGACCAGTCAAATAAAGGATAAGCCTGGTCTCTGGCCCCTGCAGTCCTTCCATGGGGCTCATCTGGCCACCAGACCCCGGCACTCTCCTGTTCCTACATCCACTGCATCATATATAAAAATGTATTCTTTATTCCTGTGTGTAAAACTGTATTCAAAGTATAAAAATGTGTTTAGTGTAACCGTAAAGCAGAGCTAGCATCTCTGGACTTTGAGGGTTGAGAAACCCTTTGTGGAGCATGCATGTGTAATGGTGTTTCCCCAACCCCGTGGGAGATTTGTCCATTACTACGGTGTATGGTGCATATACCTGCTGGCAACAGGAGGGCTGAGTCGTCCGCCGATGGTAGTGGGGACACAGTATCATGCTTCTGGGGTTCATAACCCACATCTCTCTTTAGTAGAGCAGCGCCTCCATCTGCCGTAGGCTCCAGGAGCTGAAGGTGATCTCCCACGGTAGAACTTACCGCTCCCCCAGTAAGGTCACGCACCAGGCAGGAGGTATATAACAAAAGGAACGGTTTATTCACTCTGTACAGCACAGTTACACGGCAGGCTTCTTCCCGATGCAGTACTCTCAGCTCTCACTGAATGATGGTCCCTTGACCATCACTACAGGCCAAGGGCACCCACAGCCGTCCTAGCTCAACCCCACCTCCTAGCGGAGACAGAAGTATGGTCCACACTAACTCTCCCCCAGAGGGAAGAGCCCATGGGAATGCCCCAATCTCAGGCTCACAGTTGTGTGACCTGCCTTCCTCAGAGGGGGAAGGACACTACTAAGTTTAGGGCGGTCCTGCCCTTAAGTACAGCCAGGAGGCAGGCACCCCGTTGTCCCAGCTACAACAGGATGTACCACCCCCTGCTGTCACCCAAGTGCAGTACCAAAGAGGAGGGGGAAAACCCCAAAGCAACTACTGGCAACCTGATTGTACCAGAGTTTACTGGCAGCCCAAGGGCAGAATAGTAGCCATCAGGTGACCTGGCTACACATGTGCAACCCCTGAGAGGCTTAACCATCCACTCTGGGGCAACTACCCCTTTCACCCATGCCTTCTACTCTCCGCCCCCCCAAACAAACACCAACCACCACACAATAATGGGCAATAGCATATTAGCCAAAGATGGCTAAAATCGCTTTTGCCCATTCAGACATACTGCACTGCACATTACAATAAAATAAAATATAAATTACAATACAATCAAAACAAATAATAGCCATTTAATACATTGATTGTCACTGTGGCTACCAATGCCTTCAATGGGGGCATAAATAACCAAATTGGCAATCACTGGGCATCATATAATAAATGTGTTACTTACCCCTACCAGGATGAAAGCCGGCCTCCTCCTTATCCTCATCCTTAGCGGCACTAACATCAAAGAAAGGGCCAGTGCTCAACCCTTAAAACACTATCTACTAGACAGTAACTCCTTAAATACCTTAGCGGGTAGTAACGGCTATGGTAATTGAGGGATTAACCTCTGGAGATAAAAATAATAAAACATTGGATCGCTTTAACAGCTGCTCAGGGAGACACAGAGAGAGGCCGCTTCTCTCTGGGACTTCTCTGCGCAACTGTTACAGACGTGTGGCTGGCCCAGTAGGATCAACACTGCAGTGGTCCCATATAGAAACTGGAACACCCACTGAGTTAATACTCCTGGGAAGTGTACTGCTTTCTTGTTCACTGCCCTTCCATACGCTGGTGCCGCAAGCTCACGCGTCCATAGGGGCAGTAAATGTTGGTGTACCTGTAGCTCTGATTGTGTGTTTTGTGCTGTGCTGTGCTTGCTGGCTGCAACGGGAATAAAAAATTCTTTATTGAACTGCTTTATCCTCTCTGATGCCTTGTTTCCTGGTATAAGTGACATTGGAAGACTGTTTAATTCAGTGAAATATAATTTCTTCACATTTCCTTTACTCTGCCACCAGCTTTAAAGCCTGATCACTTTAAAGTGTTTCTTTTTCTCTGAAGCTTCCTTCTTGACAGAAGTGGTTGATTGAAAAAAATCAACAAAAATAAATCCCTTATAATTTGCACTCATGGAAAACAGACATTGGTCTGGAAAAATAATATCCAAGGGTATAAATAACCCCTCATAGGCCATAGTGAATATTACGGTGCAAATTAAAAAAGAAATAAACTTTATTATGTAACTCAAAAGCAGTGTATTAAATGTGAGGGTATGTATGTATGTATGTATGTATGTATGTATGTATGTATGTATGTATGTATATCTTTATTTATATACCGGATTGTTTAAAAAATCCAGGGGGAGCGTAGGAGAAATGCAAATGATAAAAAAGAGAAAACACAACTAAGTGCAGATGTTTTTCTAATAAGCGACTAAATATTCGTATCTTGGCTCCTGTATAATTCCTACTCACAATGTGGTAGTATCATAAGGGCAAATCACAGACGTGGCAGTATTTTCTCAGGAGTATCCGGAAGTTGGTACCTCAGTGAAAGAGAGAACAGGGACCATTGCACAGATCGTAATAAATGTATTTTATATGTAAAACCGATAAGGAATGCACTTACATGGTGTGCATGATTTAAAAACGTGTAACACAGTAAGTGTAAAAATGCTTAGCATCTCATCACAAAACTCTCACCGCCTCCACTCCGTGGTGAGTTGCTGATACTAGTACTGGGTCCCCAGTTGTGTCGGTCGGTCACCTCAGGGTCTCCGGATAGATGTCCCCCGGTTAGCCTCACTGGTATAAGGCTACCTCTGCGTTTCCCTGGGTCCCGACATGTCACTCCGGTTCGAGCAACGTCACTTCCGGTCACGGACTTCAAGCTGGATGACGTGTCTATCTGTCTCTACAAGTATCTGGGAGACTCACACTCAATGCGTTTAGCTCTTCCAAGCTTCGTTAGGAGTGTGCCCCCACCCCCTCTACTGACCAGTTTATATAGTATCATCCATTATGTAAAAAAAATAAAATCGGCGAAAATACATCATATTGAACATCAATGTTGACAACATAGGCATAAAGACAGGAACCTATAGGATAAATTCATATCATATAGACACTAAATTTCACAAATACCTATTCTCAAGTGTCAGGCTCTGAGTTAATGGTTATATTAATGTATGCTATCAATTTGGATAATCTCACTTGATTGTTTGTATTGATTCCTTCGATACAAGGACAAATCCTACCAATAGGGATAAATATAATCACAGGGGGAAAGGGAATAATATGTATATACCAACTAAGAGCACTATATCTACATGAAGGACTAAATATAAGTCCCAATTAAAAAACACATTAGTTCAAGTTAAAGGGACAAGATTGTATATTATTGGATGTACAAAAATGAAAGCGTGTCTAGATACAATTTATACCATAAGTGTTTATATAACATGAGATTTAGATACATTTAACACATTACATTCTGAATGTATGGCACACAATCTACTGAAAAGATAAAAAGACAAAAGAAAGAGAGATATCAAATTATAGTCACACGTTATGCATACATACTATGTGACCATAGTGAGTCTATCTTGGCTGTGAGCCATATGGCTTTGTCACATAAAGTGTCTGGGAGTTAATACTGGAGTTAGAATTGGAGTTAAATTCTACAAGAAGATCTGACTCTCCACTTCAAAAACAGCTACAACCTTATACCTGTGAGAACTTGACTTTCTAAATGCTCTGATAATTTGTACTCTTCCTCTCCTCTAATACCTGGTTTAGTCTCTCCTCCTGCATCTCACTATGCCCTCCCTATAGCTTTTTTTGCTTAATGTTTCTGTTTTCCACTTCCCCAAACCCCTCCTATCCACATTTCTTCATCTCTCTGTAAGGAATCCGCTCCTCGGTTTACTGTTTGCCTTACCTTGTAGTCTTGTGCAGTCCTGGAACACTTCCCCTGATATTTACTGCAGCCTGGATTCACTCACCAAAGCAATACTGTCACACGCCCCTTCTGCCATTGGTTCACTGACCTTTAAGTACTGCTTTCCCACAATGCTCCCTGCCGAGCATAGTCCTTTCTGGATGTCACTAACTGTTCTGCCACAAGCCCCTGGCTTGTTCTCCTGGTTTCCTGAGACCGGCTGCTATTGTCCGGCTGCTATTGTCCTGCTATTGTCCTGCCTGCTATTGTTCCTGTCTCCTGTGCTGAAGCTGAGTACTCTCCTTGTTGTCTGCAGCTCCAGGTTTCCTAAGGCCGGCTGCTATTGTCATGCAGCGTTCTGCTCCAGTCTCCTGTGCTGTAGCTGAGTACTCTCCTTGTTGACTTCAGCTCCTTGTTTCCTGTGACCGGCTGCTATATTCACGCAGTGGTCTGTTCCTGTCGCCTGTGCTGAAGCGGAGGTTTCCCCTGTGTTTCTTCAGCTTCCTGGGGCCTGCTGCTCTTTCCCTATTGCAGAGGCCGTGTCCTGGTTCCTGCACTGAAACGGAGGATTCCCCAGCCCGCTCAGGACTCTTGCGCTGAAGCACTGGTTTCCCAGTGCAGCTAGGCGGTGTGCTACTCTGGTCTGCCTACCACCTCCTGAGACCAGTATCATGGGCCATGGTCGCCACACGCGCAGAGGCCACTCCCGCGCTCCTAAGCTGAAGTGGGGCTCTCCTGACTACCTGTTGCCGAACTCCTGCTTGAACAACGTTTACCCTGATGTCTCCTGTCCTGACCCTGGCTTGTCCAGCAACGATGCTGTCTTCTCCTATCCTGATCCTGCTACGTACGACTACGAACTGCACAATCCGGATCAGCCTGCGCGGTCTAAGGTCGGTGCTTTTACAACCCCACCTCAGCCCCGCGGTCCGACCCAGGTTTGTGGCGAGCACAAGCGTGACACTCTCCTCCCCTCCACCCATGCCCATACACTGCACCATTATTTATACACCTCTTTCCCAACAATTTAATACCCCTCAATAAAAATCACCCCCACAAATCCTCTTCAAACCCTCTTTCTACTCCTTCCTGCTGCTGGGGATATCTCTCCTAATCCTGAACCCAGACATAAACACACCTTCTCTCACCCACGCCTTCCCTGACATCTCCTCCCATGTAAATGATGTTAACCCCCTGATTTAATCCTGACCAACCTTAAAACTTGCGCCACAAATCAAGCATCCCAATAGCCTGCACTCATGGCTATTGTTCCACATCCACAGTCACAACTACCAACCATTGTGGCCAAGCACTGCCATCTACAGCACTCATTCCCTCACCTGCTGTCTCTGTTAGTCTCCCATCATACCACTTAGATTGTAAACTGTTCGAGGCAGGGATTTCCTTTCCTATTGTCTGATTTTGCTGTGCTTATTGTATTATTATAATTCCTTCTACTCTATTCTTTGTGAAGTGCTGAGTACACTTTTGGTGCTATATAAATAAAGACATACAGTACAACAAATAAAATGAGAATCAGAACGAGATGATACATGTTTAGTAGATAATTCGCTGAACAAAGCTTAAACATTTTTAATAAAGGGTTTTCATTGCAGAATCATAATAACCTAAAAGAAGGTCTCAGCAGAATAAGCACAAAAGGAATGCAAATATTATTACAGGATATTAGAACACCAGCATTACTTCAAAACTATTGGAAAATGAATAATAAAATATGGGAAATTTTGTATAAGGCCTGAAATGGTGAAAATCAGACTTTTTACAACAAACCGAGAGGGATTGTACTTTTCGGTAGATTCACAATATTTTTTCAATGTCTGAAGTTTTATTGTAAGCTTTTTTTTTTTTAATTAAATCATTTATAGAACAAAACTATCAGTTGAGACTCTTAACAAGATAGCATCTCTTTACTAATCTTTATGTAGCCATGTATCCTCTTGGCTACTAATCTGCCCTGCCAAACACAAGTCCTGGTACCAGTGCAGGCAGTGTTAGGGTTACTCTGGGTTCCACTGCAGTA
The DNA here is from genome assembly GCF_040206685.1 of Ascaphus truei. Taxonomy (NCBI): domain Eukaryota; kingdom Metazoa; phylum Chordata; class Amphibia; order Anura; family Ascaphidae; genus Ascaphus; species Ascaphus truei. The sequence goes on along the minus strand of NC_134485.1, from coordinate 401,412,517 downwards.
AACAACTCCCTTGAGTGACAGGGCAGTACACAGGCCTTAGGCCCACTCTTCCCCTATCAGGAGCTCAGACCTAGGACCCTCCCCCTGGGTACCAAAGGGGCTGCAGAGCTACATTTACTAGATGTTAGAAGTGTAGAGCCAGGGCTCTGGCCACCTTCCTTCCCCTCCCTCAGGGGAGTGGAACACTACCCCATACTCCACCAAGGAGCTAAGGATAGACCTTTGGGCCCTCAAGCTCTGGAGGTTGATTCCAGGGACCAGACAGTGTATATGTGTTGGTATACTGCTGTGCTGTTGAAGAATAAAGAGCCATCCTTTGTTTTATACTCCTGCCTGAGGCTGCAGTTTCTTCGGGGAGAGAGTGAGTGTTTTCCACAGGGGACTGCACCTATCCCTATAGGCCCTGTGGGAATGGAGGCGCTGCAACACCTAGTGAAGAGCTGGGAAGATCGTCCCCAACTAACACCGACGGACACTAAGTATCCTGTAAGCCTAGCAGTGAGCAGCACAACAAGACAAGGAAACAGTGAAATCTCTCAGAGAGTGGGGGAACACCTGTCACATTTAAAATTATTTATCTATTAACTGATAATTGTGATGTACACGATAAATATATGAATAATTTACACACAGGAATATGCTGTGCATTTTCCTGTTAAATGGAACTAAGCTGTTATAATTGGAAAATACATATTATTTGCGACATCTGCGTCTGTCTCCGACAACATGAGGAATTGATGGAGAAAGTGGGAGGATTTATTGTTTAAGTATTTATTTGTAGGTGTTATATACTGTATCTAGTAACAATGATAACTTTTGGTTTCTGTGATTGCTATTTTTTAGATACATAATTATAAATGTTATTTTATCAGCCTCTCTATTGGGTTTTAGATAGACCCATACTTTATTTCTCTCTTACTGTACTGAACCAGAACAAATCACCCTCTTTCCCAAATTTTTAGTATGTGTGTATATATGGTATATATATAAATTATATAATTATATTACATTTTTTAGTGTGTGTGTGTGTATACATATATGGTCCTGCCCTGCGGGGACTCCGCTCTCGGCGCCCCCTTACCTTTTGCCGCCGCTGCCCTGAATCCCCGACAGCGTTCCTCTGCCGTCGGCGTCACCCCCGCGGCTGCTCTCCCTCTTCCGGGTCACGCGCGTCATCATTACAGGGGCGCGCGGACCCAAGCTTCTCATACCCGGCATCCTGAAGGTAGTCACGTCTCCTCCTTTCGGGCCTGCGCACTAGCATGCTCCCCAGCCCCAGCTCTATCCGGGTCAGCCCCCAGGCTTCTCTCCCCTATCAGGATGAATCCCTGGACCGCACCTCCGCTCCTCCCTTTCCCCTGATAGGCCCCTGCCCACTATTTAGTTCTGTTTCCCCATTCTTCCAGTGCTCTGCATAGCTACTGTACCTTGGTGCTGTCTGCTTTTGCTTGGCTCTCTTGTTGTTTCAGCCCTTGTTCCTGTCCCTGGATTCTCTGCTGACCTCAATGGATTCTCTGCTGACCTCCCTGGATTTTGACCTTGGCTTTGGATTTCGACCACGCTGCTTTCTGGACCGTCGTACTTACGGACACTCTACCACGCCAACTTCTATACCCCTTGGACTTGGCAAACGGACCCTCGACGACGCAGCTCTCTCATCTCCACGACCTTGGCTTACGGACACTCTATGACGCACCCATCTCTACCATTGGCTTACGGACTCGACCATTCTACGCCGGGTTTGGCAAGTACCGAATTACTTCTATTTTTGCCCCCGGACCAGCTACGCTATTTACCACACTCCGGCCGCGCCCCCGTTTGCTGTTAGGTGTGTGGTATTTGCCCGTTCCACCTCAGTCCCGGGGTCTCGTCTGGTTTGCGGGCAATTATTTAAAATCAGTTTTATTCGGAGAAATCCTCAAATAAAATATAAGTATATGGATAACCCTCTATGGTGAAATTGACACAGTATATGATGACAGATTTAAACTATAATGCTGATTTTTATGCAAATTTGAAATGTAACATCACATGTCAATGCAATAAATGTATATATAAAAAATAAATGTGAAGATGCACCCTAACCTTTTTCATAGTGTGAAAAGCCTATAAAGAAAACGTATCCTCAAATAGTTTGCCTTGAAAATAAAGATATCAATTGCTTTAAAGTATGCATGAGTCAGAAGTTCATGCCTGCTGTTTGTTGTGTTATGTATTCTGCTGTATGAGTGATTGAAAAGAGAATATTCAACATTATCGGTTGAATTTGCATGCATTAGAAGTTTACACAAGAACCCCATCTAGTGAGCAGTGTATGTATTTTTGTATTTTTGTATTTTTGTTAGCTTAGAAGGTTGGAGAAATAGTCTGCTTTCCCCTTTTTGTATCTAAAGCCCTCTCCGGCCTTAAACCCTTCTCACTGACTGCCCCACACCCCTGGGATGACCTTCCCCTCAATATCCGACTAGCACCCTCTCTATCCACATTTAAAACCCACCTAAAAACACAACTGTTTAAGGAAGCATACTGTATAATACATTAACCTTGGCCCCTTGCAGCACTTACCAGAACACCCTCCTACTGTCTCTGTACATTCTTCCTACCAACCAATTAGATTGTAAGCACTTAGAAGCAGGGACTTCTTTTCCTAAATGTTACTTTTATGTCTGAAGCACTTCTCCCCTTTATGCGTTATTTATATTATTTGTTATTTATATGATTGTCAGTTATATTACTGCTGTGAAGCGTTATGTACATTAATGGCGCTATATACAGCAAATAAAGTCATACTGTACATACAAAAGGGAATCTGCCCTTTAAATGCATATCTGGACTGTTCACCTAAAATTAAAATAAGATATGTCAAAGAACTGGGTTGGTCATCACTTGAGTCTAGGTGCAAAATGAATCTTTCCTGTCTTGCCTTCAAATACTTTCAGGGCAAGCTATCCGTCTATCTGAACAAGCTCCTCACCACTGCCACATGTGCAGCACTTATCACCTGAGATCAGACTCCAAAAGACTGTTCAGGGTCCCAAGGTTCAACAAAGAATCCTGGCGCTCATCCTTCTCTTACCGTGCACCTCACAACTGGAACAATCTACTGGAGACTCTCACAGCCACCACCAGTCTAAGTTCTTTCAAAACTATGGCTGTCACATTTTAATCTGGTCTGTAACTGTTAATACGCTTATAACATATATTATCTCTTACTGTGCATGCTATGTCTTGTATATAATGTATAACCCTGCTCACTTAATGTAACTATGTATTTTTAACCATGTATTTCTCATCATAACTCTGTGCCCAGGACATACTTAAAAACGAGAGGTAATTCTCAATGTATTACTTCCTGGTAAAACATTTTATAAATAAAAAAATATGCTGTCCGAGTTTATATAGTAAATCTCAGCCTTTGTAATATTGGAGGGTGTACTATAGTTTACTTCTGCCATCTAGTGGTTTATACACACTATAAATGTCTTTAACCTGGCAAATGTGACCTGCCACAATAATTACCTAGCAATTATACAAATCCTAGCTACCGTGAATATCGTATTTAAAACCATGTTATTACCAGGTTATTCATATTTCATTAATTTAAGCACCTTTCAAAACATTTCACTAAAACGTGCATGCATGGTTTAATTGAAGGTTATACTGTACGTGTCATTATTCAAATTACTTTTACTACTGTATCTTAAAAAGCAGAGAGGGGAAATGGAGAATGGTATGATGGACAGAGCACTAGACTATATGAAGAACTGAGTTGAATATTTAGAAACATTAACCTAACCTTATTAAGAATCTGTGTATAGCCTATATTTGTGTATTCAGGGCTTTCTTGTCAGTTAGAAGGGATGCTTCTTTTTATCTACAGCATATATATTGTACAAAAGATGGGGATATGGCATTGGTTACTTTAACACCTGTTAATTCTGAGTTCGAACATACTGTAAATTTATGTGGCAATGGAGTCACAAATGACACTTGTATCTCACAGGCACAGAGTAACTAAGAGGGTCAACCATGGTCCAAGTAACAATTCAGATACGTTTTCCATCATAGAAATCCAACCATGACCTACTGTAACACTTAGAAAGAATGAGAGGACTGCCATGGGTAGTAACATCATACAATGGGCTTCCCGGTCGTGTGGATTGTCTGATGGCACAAGAGAAGTGATCTCTATGCATCTACTTTTAAAAATATGCTCTGTTATCTCCATTATCCCCTGTTCCCCTGAAGCAAATAAACAAAAAAGAGAGCGAAAAAAGACAGACAGAGTAATGCGTGAATTGTACTGCAGCATTAGACGTGCTTAGAAAACCGCAGCAGACTAATCAAAGAAAAATAATCCTAATAAAATCATCAGGGCTTTTTCAATGGTTTCATTTTTCCCAGTTCCAGAGCTTGGATGGAGGTATGTTTCCATAAATGCAATAGCCATATCGCTTGCTCATAGCCATTCACTTGCACCAGCTATTAACAAGCAATTATGGCTATCAAACTTTAGTGTTAAGAGAAAAGGATCATGTCTATGTTCACATGGAGCTAGGAATATAGTCCATGGCTTAGAGCAGGCCTGCACAACATCCGGCCCCGGGAACATGCGGGCAGCCCAGACTCACTGAGCAGCCCGTGATGGCTTTGGTCTGCTCTCTCCCTCCTCCCTCCCCCACCCCCCCAGAGCCTGCTCTCCCCTGCCTGCTCTTACAGTAATTACTTGAGACAGAGGAGGATGGCAGGGTAGGAGCGCGCGCTAGCAGTGTGGCCCGGAACTTCCGGTGTCTGCTGCTAGAGTACGCTTCTTACCTCATGCGGTCCTGCTCTGCTCTGACTACTGGCTAATATAATACCTCCTGGGGCATGCCGCCGCCATGACCGCAGCATACCTGCACCTCCTCCTGCCTGTCTCCGATTGAGTTCTAATCAGGTAGGCATATGGGGGGAGGGGGGAAGAGAGAGATATGATGATGATGATGATGATGATGATGATGATGATGATGATGATGATGATGGTTGTGACTGGGGGAGAGGAGATGATGATGATGATGATGATGATGATGATGATGATGATGATGATGATGATGATGATGATGATGATGATGATGATGATGATGATGATGATGATGATGATGATGATGATGATGATGATGATGATGATGATGATGATGATGATGATGATGATGATGATGATGATGATGATGATGATGATGATGATGATGAACCCCGGACTACAACAAGCTTTTTGCTGAAAAGAGGTGTAATACCTCTCATTAAGTTTGTGAGATGATTAGGAAATTAGATAATTTGAATAAAAGTATTTTAAATGTTATTTTGTTTCAAGTAAACATGGTAAAGAAATGTACCATTTTGAATAATAAATGCTGTTTTACCTGTGTGGCCTGAATCTGTTTTCCTTGGAGCAGTACAGCACGTCGCACTATACAAGTTGTGCAGACCTGGCTTAGAGTCATCAAATGGTGATAAGCAAAAATATCTGACTTATTGCAAAACAAGATGTCTTATTGTTGGGGGGTATGTTATCTGTTTGTTACCACATATTTTAACACGTGCGGAACCGAACATCAAAATAAGTAAACAATGCCAGTTCGCTCATTATGATGCTAGTTATTAAAATCTGAATCCTGGCAGTACAGAGCTGCTGGCAAAATGTAATGCACATTGGAGAAGGAGTGGTTCAGTGAGTAAAGACACTGACTGACACTGAGTTTGAAGCAGGGGAATTCCCGGTTTCGGCTCCTTGTGACCTTGGGCAAGTCACATTATCTCCCTGTGCCTCAGGCACCCAAAAAATAGATTTTAAGCTCCATGGGGCAGGGACCTATGCCTGCAAAATATCTCTGTAACGCGCTACGTAAAACGAACAGGGCTATATAAGAACATATTTATATATATATATATATATATATATATATATATATATATATATATATATATATATATATATATATACAGTGGTCGACAAATCACCAAAAAATCTACTCGCCGAACAAAAAAATCTACTCGCCACCTAGTACCACACGTGTGCTGCTTGGGCCAATAGGAGCTCGCCACGATGTTAAATCCACTGGCCCGGGGCGTGCAAATGTATAGGTTTGTCGAACACTGTATATATATATATATATATATATATATATATATATATATATATGTACTTAGTTAAGTTATGGTGGTTAAATAAAGAACAACTGTAAGGAATCGGGGGCCACGTCCCTTGCGGCGTTACCCCTCCTTACCCACTACCAGTACTGCAGTGTCTGCTGCCCCTGCCCCCTGTCGCTACCTATGCCGCCACCAAGCGCATATCTTGAACTCCGCCACAGCCGCCATCTTGGATTCTGGCACTGGTGTTACAGAGCATGCGCTTCCTTCTAGGATTTGTAGCGCACCCATTATGCCTGTCTCCGCCCTCCGCTCGGTGTGGGAGTCTTTACCATGTCTCCAGCACTCTCAGCTGTGCTCTACTACTTCCTGGTCTCTCAGCCACTCACGAGCAGCTCTTCGACATGCCCCCGCCATGCCCCTCGTCCGGATTGGTCACTGCCGCTTTAAATATCCTGCTTTGCTTTCACTTCCTTGCTCTGCATAGCTCCTTGCTACCTGTGTTGCCTTGAACCTGTGTCGTGCTCTCTTTGTGTTTATTCCTTACAGCTATTGACCCGGAGGAAGGTGGAGGGGGGAGGGAGGAGAGGAGGGGGCATGAGAGAGGAGAAGGAGGGGGCATGAGAGAGGAGAAGGAGGGGGCATGAGGGAGGTGAAGGAGGGTCATGAGAGGAGGAGGGGAATCGGAAAAAAGGAGGTGGTAACTGAAGATTAGGAAGACGAGGGGAGAGAGGATGAGGAGGGTGATAGGATGAGGAGGGGTAGTGAGAGGATGAAGACTGGGTGAGAGGATGAGGATGGGGTGAGAAGATGAGGAGGGGGGTGAGAGGATGAGGAGGGGGTTAGAGGATGAGGAAGAGGGGTTGCAAAGATGAGGAAGAGAGGGTGCAAAGATGAGGAGGGATGATAGGATGATGAGGGTGATAACCTGAGTAGTGAGGGTAAGAGAGAGAATGGGGGTAGAGGAGAGAGAATGGGGGAGAGAGTTGGGAGAGAGAGATAATGGATGTATAACATTTAAAAAACTGAAAGTTCAGTGTGGAGGGTGGGGTTGGGGGGGGTGTGCAAGGCTGCAGGTTTGACTAGGGCACTGATTACCCTTACACCAGCCCTGCTTCCCACCTTACATTATCCCCCACTTTCTCACTCTTCCCTTCTTACACTCTTCCTGCCTCTCTCTCTCACTCTATCGCACTCTCTTTCCCCCCAACTTCTCCGCCTCTCACTCCCCCAGTTCTCCCTCTCTCTCACTCTCCCAGCTCTCCCCTCTCGCACTCTCCTCACTTCCTCATTCCTCACTCTCTCTCCCTCATGCCCCCACACATGGACCCCACACATGGACCCCACAAACAATACCCACACAAACCTTGCCCAACAAGTCTCTCTCTCCCCCCACCACCCTCCCACACACACACACTATTTAAAATTGATTATTAAGAGTTTCAAAACTAAATTGCAATGAGTAAAATGTCTTTGTGCTGTTATATAATTGATGTTGACTGATAAATGCAGGTACCTACAAATTAAATTATAATGTCAGAAGAATTAGCACTTTGTACAAATTCATATAAACTGTACTTCTTCAGACCAGGCTTATTATGTCCTTCAAATGGTTTTACCGGCTTCTCCGCCTTCATGTCTGTGCTATTTTCATTACCCTCTCTTTATGATAAACAGTTGTCCTTTGCCCCGTAGAATTTAAAAATTGCATCCTATTAAGTCAGTTAGTAGAGAAGAAAATTAGAGCAATATGTCATTGACCTATATAGGCATTCATTAAACGTTCGTTCTGATTTCTACATGAGACACTAATCCCAGCATTGCTAGAGATATTTTCTTATTCCTTACATGCACGCTTTGAAATATTATGCCACATTTACAGAATATTTAAGTGATATTCCGGAAGGACAGGGCGTGACATATTTTTGGCTTTTAAGTATCCCTTTATAATTATATTGCTAGAGTGACTTCTCTCTGTAAAATGCAATTTCCTTGGCTCTCATTTCAAAAATCACTCTACTGCGATTTTCTTTTGAATTGTGAAAAAAAACGTCCTCCTGAAATAGACCTAAGAAGAGATAGCACATGTTGACTTTTTGCATGTAAGAAATAATTAGTTGGTATATCTTTTAAACATTGGAATATATGAATCAAGGAAAATGTGGTGCAATAAAACTGCACTACAGGCATACCCCGGTTTAAGGACACTCACTATAAGTACACTCGCGAGTAAGGACATATCGTCCAATAGGCAAACGGCAGCTCACGCATGCGTCCTGTCAGCACGTCCTGAACAGCAATACCGGCTCCCTACCTGTACCGAAGCTGTGCGCAAGCAGGGAGACTATAGAGCCTGTTACAAATGCGTTATTTACATCAGTTATGCACGTATATGACAATTGCAGTACAGTACATGCATCGATAAGTGGGGAAAAGATAGTGCTTCACTTTAAGTACATTTTTGCTTTACATACATGCTCCAGTCCCATTGCGTACGTTAATGCGGGGTATGCCTGTATATGTATCAAAGGAAAACAACATATTAAAATACATAGAATTCTTTGATACATTTTTAACCCAGGCTGTGCTAATCTGTGTAATACGGCAGGCAGAAGCTTACAGGGCTCCATGTTAAAATGGATAAGTAAAGAGTGACTCGCTGTGCTCATTTGCCTGTCATTACCCAGAATCCCTGGCTGCAGTGGAAGCACTGTTTGCTAATTGATAATGGGAAAAGACAGAGTTGAAAATCTGTCTCAGATATGCAAATGCACCACATGTGATTTTTGAAGTTAAAATTCTTAGCTGGCACTGGCACTGGCACTGGCACTGGCACTGGCACTGGCACTTACAAAAATTTCATAAGGAAAAAAGTCTGCATGGGGACGAAAATAGTAACGGATGTTATGGACTGCGCATGTGCAGTAGCGGAAGTGACGTCATTGTAGTTGGTTTACTACCTGCTGGAAGTTGTAGTTTGCGGGCCTGGTGTCAAGCGTCCAAAGGAAATCAGGAGGGAAGGCCCGAGTGACTATGTCCCAGCAACCCCTGCTATAGATCACAGGTACTGTACTTCAATCTCTGTAAACTGTCCAGTCCTAGAAGATATATATATATAAAGAAAAAGAAAGAGCGCACACACACTAGTGCATCACCATATATACACAATTTAATAAAAGGGAGGGGACACAATTACCCACTTACAAAAAATAGGGTAAAAACGAGCATTGAAATAGGACCCGGTACCGGCACGAACATCCACCGTCATCTGAAGTTGATGCAGTGAGTATCTGCAACAGGGATCCAACGAACCTACGCCTCCGTATGTCGACCTCCAAACAAGAACCAGAAAAGTCCCTTCAAGAGTCAAAACACTCACAAGGCGTTCGGCATCCATTTGGCAAAAGAATCCTCTGCTATCAGCTGTTTGTCGGAAGTCCTCGCAAACGCAAATGGCCCTATGTGTTTTTTCAGCGAACAGCTGACTTCATCAGGGGGATGCCCATACATGTGTAGAGCAGAGTTTATATAGACACAGTAATACATTCATTGGTTAACAGGAAGAACACAGCAGAGAGAGATGAATAATTAAAACTTTTAAAACCCTTGCTGATAGAGAATAAATTGCCTTAGCAAACACATGTTGCCACTGCCTTAAAAATAAGCATTACATCAGCAAATAAGATGAAAATGCTATAATGACCTAAATGTAAACTATAAATATAAATAATATCAATAAAATATTATTATATAAAAATGTGTTTTAAATGAAAAATATGTGATTATAATAAACAGAACAGTTAAATGTGGTAAAAAAATAAACCCTTATTGCATAATTATAAATGGACTGTAATACAATCAAAATAAATTAATACAAATAATATATATGAAATATAACATTTAAAATGTACTAAAAATGATCCGATAAGGAATAATTGCTAAAAAGAAAAAGAAGACTTAAGCCGGCACTGAAACAAACCACCAACCTACACAAACGTACTTACAGTATATCTAGGTTTTCATTTAGTCCATGGGGCACCAAACTATACAATTTAAAAATCCAGTAATTTTCTGTCCTGGACAATAGTTTTAATCGATCACCTGCCAAATCAGAGGGTAGGATATATTCTAAACCCATGATTTTCATACCCGCCAGGATTTTTATTGTGAACCAATAAAAAATGTTTAGAAACAAAATGATTGGTGACCCCATCAATGATATTCCTTCTGTGTTCAAAAAAACTTTAACTTAAAGGCTGACTCGTCCGACCCACATAATGAGGGCCACAAGTACAGGTTAACCGGTAAACCACAAATGCAGTTAGACAATTTATGGAGCCTTTTACTTTAAAGGATTCCTCATTGGAGGAAGAACTGAATGCCTTTTTGCTATCCAGAAAGGTACATGTTAAACATCTTCCCCTACTGCACCTGTAGTTACCCGATGGTCTCAAACACAAAGATGGTCCCTGGCTAGATCTAAGTTTAGAAGGTGCCAGTATGTTCTTATTACGGTTTTCTCTACTATACACTATAGAAAGAGCATCATCAAGAATGTCCAAAAAAAAATGTGGTCTGCCCTCAAAATACCCTTTCTTCATTATAGCCTCAAGTGAATTAGAGAACTGGCTGCATCTGGTGGAAAAAATCTGCCGGGCCTCCCTCTCATGCTGGTGTGTGGCGGAAGCTGAGCACAACTTGCATCCGGCGGGCGTCGACGTCAGAAAGGCCCGGCGCGCAACAGCGTCAGAAGCTCGCGTGAGATAGAAAGTAAGGGAGGCCCGCAGGTAGGGAGAGCCAGGGCCAAGCAGCAAGAGGATTGGCAGCGAGAAGACTGACAGCTGGGCCCAGCCAGAGGTCGGGTTCAACTTGCTGCACCGACCAGGTCCCCCGCAGATACCGGGCCTGGCCTGACCATCCCCATGGTACATAAATATGTTTGGGGGGTGTATTTTTTTAATATATGTATTTTGGGGGTGTTTTTTTATGTGTAGCCCCGGTCCCCGGCAGCTCCTAGAGACCCCCTTCCTTTGTGGCAGCGCGGTTGCGGGTGCCGCCGGAGTCAACGACGGACCCGTCGGCTGCTTCCAAAGGTGGGGAGTTGCGGCGGCCCTTAGAAAGTTGCGCATGTGCAGCAGAATCGCGCACGCGGCCCCAATATAGAAATAGCCTCCACGGGACTACAATCCCCAGGAGGCTAAGGGGGAAAGGCACCAGGTGCCCCTGAGTAGCCAATAGGGCTGGAGGATTGCCCTGCAGGGAGAATAGATACATTTGGCGGGGTTTTGAGGAGAGGAGCAGTTGGCGCCAGGAGAAGCTAGGGGAAGGAGGTAGGGTGCAGGAGTCAGTGACTCCCTGCACTAGGCCAGCAGCCCCCAAGGCCCCAGCTAGCCCTGAGCCACCCAGTAGTGGGAGTTGTGTCAGGGACAGGCCCCAGGTTAGGGAACCTGCCCCTTATTATCCAGACGCTGCGCGTCCATCCAGAAGTTTGGGCTCAGACCTTCGCCGTCGCTGCAGCAGCCATCCGGGTGGGATCACCCTGGATGGTAGTTCCTGTACAGAGCCGACATCAGGATCCTTTGTGAAGTTCCTTGGCAGGCCCGGGCACCGGAGTGCCCGGCAGGTAATCAACAAGTGCACCAACGAGTCATATCATATTCACACGGGACATAGTGGCTGCGCAGTCACACATATCTATCTTACTTGAGGATGGGGTAATACTGTGTGGGGTTACTGGACTCTGGGTGGGATCATCCGGTGGAGGTGGAGGTAGCGTCCTGCGAGACGCAGTAGTTAGTGTCTCCTCTAGGTAGGGACACCTGTTGATTATATGCAAAAGAACGGTTCCTATGCTCACAAGTAAAGTCATTGGTTGTTTAACATACTGTGTGTGGAGTGATATATATAGTGTCCTGCGAGGAACCACTCCCCTTCTGGTGGGAGCCATCGCAGGTGGAGGCGCTGCACCAAGTACGAGGTTATTCATATTGTCATACGTGCCCCAGGCTCTCCGTGGCGGAGGCTTAGGCCTCCTGCGAGCCTAACAGGTAAAGCACCACACTGGGTAATACATATAGAACCCCTCACCTACACCCCATCTGCGATTGGTGGGGGGGGGGGAATATGGGTTACATATGTATTTGGGGGTTCTTTTATATGTATTTTGTGGTAGAATGCTTCTTTTATATGTATTTGGGGGGTTTCTTTTATATGTACCTCGGGGTTCTTTTATATGTATTTAGGTAGGTGGAGGGGTTCTTTTATATGTATTTGGGGGTGGGGGATTTATATGTATTTGGGGGTGGGGGGTTTATATGTATTTGGGGGTGGGAGGTTTACATGTAATGTATGTATGTATTTGGGGGCTGGGGGGTTCTTTTATATGTATTTGGGTTGGGTTTTTTTTGGTATGTGTTTTGTGGGGGTGGTTGCCTGGGTCAGGGGAGTGGGGGGAGGGAATGAGTGGGATGAGGGGGGATTGAGTGAGAGTGGGGTAATTGATGGAGGAGCGGATAAAGAGGAAAATAGGGAGTAAGTGTGAGACAGAGGGGAGAGAAATACATTCGGGGAAAGGGATTGAGTGAGAGTTGGGTAATTGATAGAGGGTGTGGGGGGACGTGAGAGGAGACAGTCAGTGAAGAAAAGAGGGAGTAAGCATGAGATGGAGGGGAGAGAAATACATGCGGGTGGGAGGGATTGAGTGAGAGTGGGGCAATTGATGGAGGGGGGAGCGTTAGAGGAGCCAGTGAGTGAAGAATAGAGGGAGTGAGTGTGAGACGGAGGGCAGAGAAATACATGTGGGGGGGGGGAAGAGATTGAGTGAGAGTGGGGTAATTGATGGAGGGGGGAGACGGGTGAGTGAGGAAGAGACGGGGAGAGAAATACATGGGAATGGGGGGGGAATAGACGGGCTCGTGAGGTGTAAAATGGGGGGATCACAAGACCGCTGACATGGGGGGTGGGGAGGCCTGGTCGAAACTCTAGTCCTGGGCCCCGACAAATCTGTCTGTGTCCCACTGCAGAGTACCACGTGTTGAAATAACTTTGGCTATGTCTGTACAGACGCCCTGACATTCATTTCCCTTTGGAAACACATTTAAAACCTCTCCCACTCGCATTGTGGGTGGTGAATAAAAGCAGGTTGCCATTTGTCGGAGATTAATATTTACCGTAGGCCCAAATATAGTGCTATGTTTTTTTCCTAAATATCTCTTTCCAAAAACTGCACTCGTATTATAAGCGCAGCCTAACACCTTTTACTTTTCATGTAGAACACCTTCAAAACTTTAGGCCGCACTATATTCGGGCCAATACGGTACTTATTAATAAGTATTAATAAGTTACTCCCTTCAATGCCGACACATTTGCTAATCCACTAGGAGCAGTGGTGGGATGCAGCCGGTTCACACCGGTTCATGCGAACTTGTTACTAAAATTCCACAAGTTCGCCGAACTGGTGCTTAATTCTCTCACCTGGCGGCAGGTGGCGAGCGGCATCTACCAGCATCTTCCGGCATCTTTTCCCTGCATATCTTCTCAATATGGCCGCACGGCATCAAATGGCACCGTGTTTCCATGCCAACGGGAACGCCACGTGCCGTAACTGCATCACGTGACAGCCTGTTGCTATGGCAATGGGACGCTGCGTGACGTCACGGCGTTATGCGGCGTCATGTTGTCATGGCAACGTGCGCCATGTGACGCCACACAACCATATTGAGAAGCTTTGCAGGGGGAACATGCGATGTCGGAGCATGCTGGGAGACACCGCCCGCCGCCCGGACAGGTGAGGGAGAGATGTGAGGGGCTTTGTGTGAAGGGGAGATCTGAGGATGCTGAGGGGGCTTGGGGGAGATGTGAGGATGATGAGGGCAACTGGGGAGGATGATGAGGGGGACTGGTGGAGATCTGATGATGATGATGATGATGATGATGATGATGATGATGATGATGATGATGATGATGATGATGATGATGATGATGATGATGATGATGATGATGATGATGATGAGAGGGGCTGGGGGAGATTTGATGATGATGAGGGGGAGAAGCTGATGATGGTGATTTTTCACTATGAAAGGTTGGTAAGGGGAGATAGAACCGGTTGCTAAAATTTCAGAATCCCATCACTGACAAGAGTATGGTAAAGATTGTCCACTGCAGTATGAAGAAAGGCTTGACGATAAAAGATCAGGGTAGGTCTTGTCAAAGTTCAGAGCTTTATTTCTCTACTACAAGTACAGCGTTAACACCAAGATGGAAAAGTGTTACAGGCCGAGTCACTGACAAACATAACGTTTTTATACAGTTCGACCACTCCCCTTAATCAGTCCCAAGGCTCAACTTGTTTTTCTAGTATTTACTGCTTTTCTTTACAAAGGCTTTCATGTGTTAATTTGTGTTTTCTTAACATTCCTTTCTATTGATCAACAAAGGTGTTATATGTTAATTTGTGTTTTATTGTATCTCTCCTTTCTATTGATCAACCAAGGTGTTATATGTTAATTTGTGTTCTTGGCACCCACCCAAAATGTAATCCCATTGTTTTAACATTATCAGTCAGGAGGGGTCATTATAATTAGAAAGGAGTTCTAGCCCTTTGGTCAGCTGTGATGTCATAAGTGAGTTAAAATGCACATGCAGTACATACAGTATATGTATATATATATATATCTATACTTAAAATAAAAGAGGAGAGAGCGCACGCCCCATAGCGTAAAATTGTACATTTAATGGTAAAAAGGAAGGGAGGGGTTCTCAAAGGGCCCTTTGAGAAAGTGACAAAACGCGTCAGGGAACGTCATTGCGTCATTGCGTCATTGCGTCACTACGACTTCACGCATGCGCACGAGGAGGCCGCTTTGAGCGCGAGTCAATATGGCGGCCATTGAAGTGTTGGAGGCAATCTCTGGGACTTATAAAGATGAATTTTTCCTGTGATGACATCTCCGGTTTCCTGGTAGCAGCCCTACAGCCCTGAGGGAGCTTCGATCTGTGGACTCCTGTTGCAGAAAAACCGAATGGTGGAGAATTATTCACAAATTGCCTGATTTGTTTTTACTCTTGTGAGTGTATTTCTTTCCCCCCCCCTTCCTTTTTACCATTAAATGTACAATTTTACGCTATGGGGCGTGCGCTTTCTCCTCTTTTTTTCTTTTAGATTTCCTTTGGATGTGGTTCATCCATTTTGAGAGCAGCCGGAGACCCCCATATCAGCACCAATTGTCTACTATTTATGGACTGATCTAAAAGGACTGGTTGGACTTTTTTCTTTTTCTTTTTCTCATGCACATTTTTCTCACATTAGTGCACATACTTATATAGTTTTTGTGGAATTTACTGTGTTGTATGTTTATATATTACTTTATTATTGCACATTATTTAAAACCTATATATTTTTATATGCTTTTACACATGGTATAGCTTCACTATTAGATACTTTAGTCACTATTAGAGTTTATATTTACCAATACTTTGGCGCTACTTTATTTGTTTTTCTTATATATCTATACTTAATTACGTTATGGTGGGTAAACAAAGTGACAAACCCTCCACAGTAAAGCATATTGCAAATGGAAATAGTACTGTATGCTCATTTGCATGTCTTAGACAGGTAAATGAGCATACAGTAATATTTCCATTTGCTATATGCTTTGCTGTGAAGGGTTTTTGTCCCTTTTTTACCCACCATAACTTAACTAAGTATGGAAAAACCTATCCTTTGCTTCATTTTTTGCATAGCCAGTATACCCAACCCCACACTGATGAGACCCATTAAGGTCAAAAAAGTTTGTCTCTGGGTGGGTTTGCTGGCTATGCATCTTAACCTTGGCTGTGCTCACAGCTGTGACCATGCAGCAAGCTCAAGCCTATAGGGAACCATGTTTATGGTTTTGAAGCAAAAGGTGGCACTGTGTGCTCATTTGCATGTCCTTTCCTAGAATCCCTTGCTGCAGTGGAAGTGCTGTGTGCTGGGTGATAATGGTGAAAGGCAGGGTTGCAGACCTGTCTAAGACATGTAAATGAGCATACAGTAATATTTCCATTTGCTATATATATATATATATATATATATATATATATATATATATATATAGCTACATACCACAACCTAATACATATTACACTGCATGCTGAATCAATCCATTCCTATTCACACTCATTATCCTAGGCATTTTTCCCCGCAAACTTTAAAACCCAAGGCAGAACCTCAAACTGAACCTGACAAGCATTAGTTGTAATGTGATGCTGCAATCTGTCTTTTATCATATTGGCAACTGTAATGTTCTTGTCGCTGTTGAGCTGACATGCCGTATAAACTGGATAACAAGTTAAAGGGTTTGTTTGTGTCGCCCTAAGTAAGTCTACCCTGTTATTGCTGGAGGGATCAGCAAAGCATTGCAATGTGAACGAGATTTATCATGAAAAAAATAATATAACGATGTAATGAGTATAAATAGAAACTACATTTGTACAAGTCATATCTGCTAGCATGCGTAAAGACATTTAAATGCCACAAAACTGACAGATGGAACTTTGTGCAGTGATTCATCCCATACATACAGAGTAGCTGTGTAACATATTTCTTGGGAAAAGTTTTCCTTTCTCCTAGAAAATGAACCCAGTGGTCTCAGTGTGAGCAAGAAATGGCTGAATAAATTAAAATGACTAATTATTTATTTTAGGTGCAAAATGTGCCTATCTTTTGAATAAATATAAACATTGTTGGGCCGACTTGTAGGAGGAATGTATTATAATATAATTCTAAGTTCAGGAAACTGGAATACTTATTATTTAGAATTATTCTAGCACTTCCGGAGTTAATAAAATGCGCAGGAATCAGCAGAGAACTTTGACCTACACAGCCTGGCATACATAAGAGAAAGGGAGGGATCAGAGTTAACTTCTTAGGATAGCAACTTTAAGTCATTAAAAGACTCCAGTATGCTGACATGCAGCAGATTCTGTGTTCTCTGATTCCTCTCTCCCTGCTTAAGGCCTCCCTGTGAATAAGTGAAAATGTTAAGGCTCCTTAGCAGTGAGGAACATGAAGGGGGCACAGTAGCCAAAGGCTACGGCGCGCGCAACTTCTTCATTCTGGCTTCTGGCGCAGTCGTATTTATTCTTCTGGGATTCATAATAGGTGAAGTATGGTTACATGTATTTATTGATATTCAGGAATGTGTGGCCAATAATCTACTGTTGCTTCTCACACAGCAGATTCCGGAGAGCACTAACAGCCTAAAAGGTAAAAGGAGAACCAACAAAGTCTCCATGTATTCGTATTACCTTTGCATTTTAAAGAGCAACATATATACATACTATACAGTATATGAGTATATATTGGAGTGATTATAAAATATGAAATATATATATATATATATATATTGGTATTTATATACATGGTAGGTCTATCTCCATATATATCTGTATCTCCAATCCCATATATCTTCAAAAGCTGTGGCTTGCTATTGGCCCCCTTTACTGGTATCCATCTTGGGAACAAGGGGGTCCACTGAGCTGAAAATTGCTTGTTCAGCTTCAGGGATCCCAGGGTTCCCATCCTGTAAACAGAAAAAGAGAGAGAGGGGGGAGGGGTGAGGGCTGGTAGGGGGACTTCTGCTGTAATAAATTGCTCACTTTAAGTCACTTTACGGCCGAGACACTAAATATTAGATTGCAAGCTATCTGGAGCATGGGTGTATTGTATTTGCATGATTCTATGTTCTACTACAGTATGTTCAAAATTCTATGTCAGTGCTACATAAGAAATTGAAATAATAACATGAGTATAAACTACCCTAAGCTCCGTTAGGCTATTTAACTTAACGTTAACCTAAATTAACGTTAGTTTAATCATAATGTCGATGCACTAATGCAAATAACCTACCATTAGCCTAGTGCTACTCCTTAAAGCAGCAAAACGTGAAATGTTATGGGGTTTTTTATTAAGTAAATCAGTTCTGTAGTATTAGATGTTACTATATTTTGTTATTATTATTCATCCTTTGATTTCCATAGCAGGGTTTAGCCCACCTCCCCAGCAGTGCAAGATCTTGGCAACACTTTCCTGTTTGTGATAATTTGTTACCAATGATCCCAGCCGTTTGAGCTGCAAATTGTATCAATAGATAATGTTACTGTAGTAATATCCAGATAGATTGTGGCTGCTGAGTTTCACTGACTGAAGGATTCATTGAAACTGAAAGGACGGACATTCTGTTAGGTACACAATCAGGGTTTTGACAGATTTATAACAGGAGCACCAAACGTTTTCCAGGTTAGGTAAGAATGCACAATTATACATTGTCACATGTTATACATATACAAAAAAAGAAATGGGGGGGATGTACTCTTGCTGCTTTAAATAATGCATGGTTATATTTTTTAGACTGTTAGTGCTAATCATATGGAAAAGAGGCCTTCCTCCCAACATCGTATATGCACTAAAGTCCATCCAGGGTAGCACAAGGAGAGAGTGCTATACAGTATATATCCCCTGTGTACAAGAAGGAGCACACCTGAGATACCAGGGACATATGCTACTAGGATAGCCAAAGTATATTTAAATTACTCCTATCAGCATAAATGCTAGGTATCTCACGTGTGATCCTTTTTCTGCACAGATGTTAATTGAAGGCATCTTTCAGGGGATATATATATATATATATATAGATATATATATATATCTATATATATATATATGTGTATATATATATATATTGCTCTCATTCATAGTCTCTGTGGTTCCAGCTGACGGGCGCATGTTATGTGTTCATCAGTCATGTTGGATCTTTCCCACAGCAGTAGAGGGACATTTACACCTTCTGGATTTTCAGTTATCTGTGCTGCTGGAGTTAACCCCACCTTTTTTCACCGCATTGAACCACACGGGACTCCATTGCCTGTGTACACGCACCTACACATTTGTCAATTGACATTTACTTGATCCTCAGAGACATTTAGCCCTCAAGGCTCATATCATTCTCTTTATGCTTATCAATCAGCTCCACCTGTTTGACTTTTTTTATTTCTGTATGCTTATTGTGATTTATATTTTATTTCGCTAGTGGACCTTGTCCATATTTTAATACTCTATATGCACTATGAGTGTGCGCTGTTCATTTTTCAGTTGTTTCATACTGTATATATAATAAAAAGATCACTTGTGAGCACATTCACATGTCTTAGACAGGTCTGCAACTCTGCCTTTCACCATTATTACCTAGCATACAGTGCTCCCACTGCAGCAAGGGATTCTGCAAATTGACATGCAAATGAGCACATCGTGTCACCTTTTGACTGAAATCCATTTTTACATGGAACCCTTATATGCTAATGCTCACTGTTTATACAGCTTTTAAACAGCTTTTAAACACAGCATGGGAATTAGATACAAAGCCAGAGAACCCAATCACAGACATGTCTCAACCTTAATGGGTCTCATCAGTTTGAGGTTGGTTGCACTGCTGGCTTCCCAAGTTTCAAGGCTGTAGGGTTTACCATACACATTTTAAGTTATGGTGGGTGAAAAAGGCAACAAGAAACCTCCACCATATAGCATATATATGGTGGAGGTTTCTTGTCGCCTTTTTCACCCACCGTAACTAAAAATGTGTATGATATATAAATATATAAATTACATAATCATTGATCTCTCCCTCTACCTTGAAGATAGGAAGATTAAGCCTATATAATAAAGATGCTATAGTCTATATACATATATATTCAGCACGTAACTAGTTAAAATAAGTAATTTAGTCTGAAATTAGAAATGATGTTGGAAAATGATAAGATGCCTCTGCAAAGATGCGAAGATAAATCAGTCTAAGACAGACAGGTGTAGGAATGCTTTATGTGATTTAAGAAACTTGGTATGTTTAAAGTCTGCTGAGTTGAATAATATATGATCATGAGTTTGGAATCAAGGTTAGTTAAATAGTTAGTAAGACAAGACAATAGAGATGGGTCGTAAGAGATTAGGAACATAGGATTAACTATATTTATTTAGTCACAGAATAAGAGAGTCTTGTAAATCAAAGTAAATATTGCAAAATGAAGAAAGTGTTCAAATGTTGATGATTAACTAAGAACATTTTGGCTGACAGTGAGAGAAACGGTATTGCTAAAATTTACGTATAAAAATTGCTAAAACTCAGTATTCTCCACTCTATATAACTAAATTCTATATGCAACTGACTGAAATGATGCTGTGAAAGATGTTTTCTATTGTCTCTGAATACATTGAGAAAAGAACTGGATCGTGGAGTATTGGATAGATATTGAAAGGTGGAAGATTTATTTACACCCATCTAATGAGCAAATGTTCACACAGTACCTCTCCCTTACGGGGAGATAACGGGACTTGCTCAAGGTCATATAGATTTGTCACTGGGGTCTGAAATGGGTTAAAGGCAGTGACGTTATAGTTATACAACTCCTTGTCCCCTGATATTGCCTTAAATTGGACGTTGACTGGACATAAGGACTATAGGTAGAGGCCACATGTAATTGTAAGGAACCTCAACCCTCTCTAATAGCGCGTCTGAGATCAGATGCATTGTAAGGAACCTCCACCCTGTCTAATAGTGCGTCTGAGATCAGATGCATGGTAAGGAACCTCCACCCTGTCTAATAGCGCGTCTGAGATCAGATGCATTGTAAGGAACCTCAACCCTCTCTAATAGTGCATGCAAGAGCAGATACATTACTGTGTCTGTAAAAGTTCCTATGTGCTGCATACCATGCACTATACTGTAATTGTAAAGCACTTTGGGTCCCATTGGGAGAAAAGCTCTATATGAAATAAAGTAAAAGCTGCCATTTTTTCCTTTTAATATGTGCATCAATACAATCCTCACAATAAGTAATTAGCTAAGTTGCTGATTAATCCAATCTCCTGTGATCGATCAAAGAAGATTTGGCTCAAGGGTTCACTAAATGGCTGTCAGTGCAGCAGAAGAGGACCAAAGATGCAAAGTTCTGTGGGGAAGATCATGTGACCAGGCAGTCACTAAATACAATTGGTGCACTGCTAGAGAGAGGGCAGAGCTCAAAAAGGGATGTGCCAGAGCCTGTCTCAAAAGAGGAAGGGGATGTGACTTTGTAAATGGTTGGTAGAGAAACAAAAAATGCTTGTTACATTATAATACATTAAAAATGACATTCAGTTATTGGTTTAGATTTTTTTTTAGATGCTACAAGTATTGTATTTACTATTTCATAGTACAGAAATGATTTATTAAAAAATAACACATGTGGGACATTGCTTGGTCTGCAGCTTTAAGAATATTATTTATTGAGGCTTGAACATAGCTAGCATTAAAAACGTCAACATAGCACTCAGAGGTATAAACACCCCCATCACTCAAAGGCTTAAGGCCTCGGACATGGTCAGCGCTTATGTATTATGTATGTATGTATTATGTATTATATAAGTCTTAGCAAAATGTTAAATTTTCGCGCTTGCCGGAGCGCAGGGCCGGTCACATGAACCAGCTCCCTGACACGCCCCCAACACGCCCCTGGACGGCGCGTGGTCTAAGGCCAGGGAAAGCATCCGCTTTCCCTCAGCCTCCGCGCGCCTCAGCACGCAATCAATAACCATGGACGCAGCCTAAGACATATGCCCCATTACATGAAATTCAGTTAAGATACAGCTGCAACTGCCGGTTGTACAGATTCAGCGGCCATTATTTTAACAAATCATGCGGTTTATACCTCGGAATACCCATGTCATGGCGCGGGATTGCTTCCAACCATACCGCCTTAAGACGCAAGTGCAGCCAAGTGCATAAAATGGCATTTTAGTGTTCTGGCTTTTAAACACCTGAAATTGATACAGTAGCCTTGAGAATTCTGCACTTAAACCCATCCCACACTGCGAGATTCCTGCAGCCAGATTAATGGCGCATCAGATTAAATCAGATTAACACAGCGGGGTCCCAGCATTTGAATGGGACTCACGCTTTGTGAATCCTACCGGGCTGCAAGTCCCATTCAAACGTAGAGACCCCCGCTGTGATAATCTGATGGGCCATTTCGGGTATCGGATCCTTTACTCAGAACTTCTCAGAATACGTAGACATATACCTGCAAAAATATGCAATTAGTGCTAAGGCTTATTTAAAGGACACCTTACAGGTCTTGAATACACTGTCCACAATACAGTGGCAGGAGAATTACATATTGGCAACCTGTGACGTTACGTCATTATATACGTCGATTAGGCACGAGGATGGGTGTGCAGCAGTAGCGTTCGCTTTGGAGAATGACCCTTCAGTTCCACAGGAACAGAAACGTTTCCTGCTAGATGGAATTAAATTTATTCTGTCACATAATTTATTTTGGTTCGATGGGTCCATGTTTCTGCAGAGGTGTGGGACAGCTATGGGGACCAGGTTTGCTCCGAGCTATGCCAACACCTTCATGGCACATTGGGAGGAGACCAATATTTGGTCTGAGAACCCATATGGAGCAAACCTGGTCCTCTGGAGGAGGTACGTCGATGATGTGCTTATCATCTGGCAAGGGGATGAGGAAAGTCTCAACCTCTTTTTAACTCATATCAATGAGAACAGTGTTAATTTAAGTTTCACATCGGAGATAAGCACAAAGAGCATCAACTTCCTTGATCTAACCATTTACATCGAAGACAACGTCATTAAGACCAAGACTTATTTCAAGGAAGTTGATGCCAATAATTTTCTGTTAAATAGCAGTTGCCATCACCATACATGGTTAAACAACATACCATATGGTCAATTCAGGCGAATCAGGCGTAACTGCACAGAGATTGAAGTTTTTAAAGAGCAGGCAGGAATCTTGGAATCAAGATTTGAGGAAAGTCACTATAAACAAGATGTGATTGAGAAAGCACGCTCGAGAGCCCTGAACCTTAATAAAGATCAAATGATGGTGCCTAAACAGAAAAGGGATAACGTAAATTATGTGGTGCCCTTTATTACAAGATATAACAATGAAGCCCATAAGATCAGAAATTTTTTAAACAAACACTGGCATGTGTTGTGTAAGGACACGGTATTGAAAGACCATCTGCCTGAAGTACCCCGTGTTATCTTTAAAAGGGCGGAGAATATTAAGAATAAACTAGTACCGAGTGTTTACAGGAGGGAAACAGAGACCCAGGGTAAGAACTGGCTGCCAAAACCAGTGGGATTCTTCAGGTGTTTTGAATGTAAAGCCTGCAAACACGCACTGACAGACAAAATACACTTCTGTTCGAATGTCACCAAAGAGGTTTTTAAGACAACACAACTTATTAACTGCAGAACCAATTTTTTGGTATATATGCTTGAATGCCCGTGTGGACTACAGTATGTGGGCCGGACCTCAAGAAGTCTTAGGGTCCGCATACTGGAGCACGTGGGCAACATAAGGAGGGGTCTGACCACCCACAGTGTGCCCCTACATTTCATCCAATATCATGGGGGGGACCCATCAGGACTACTCTATAGAGGAGTAGAGGTGGTCACTGAAAACTGGAGAGGGGGGGATAGATTGAGGCGTCTCCGACAGAGGGAGACGTTCTGGATCTATCGATTAAAGTCCCTGTCCCCTGCGGGTCTTAACGTCGACCTAGATATTGCAGCATTTAATTAAACCGAGTATGATACCTGGGATCCTCAATGGTGTTTTTATTTACTGAAGCAATGTAATTTATCATTAGCCCTACTGAGGAAGAAAGGGACAACTGTTATTTGAGATATTTAACTAGTTCCATGTCTTTGTCTCTTTCCCCCCTTTTTTCAGATATGAATATATATATATTTTAAATATATTTTTTAAATATTTTTTTAGCGTTTGAATATGTCCATTTTTAATAAAAATATCATGTCACTTATTGTGGATCACATGAAGTAGAGATGATCCTTTTAAGAAGTGTTTATTAATTAAAAAGTGTTTAATAAATTGTTTATATACATAGCTTTGTGTTATTAATTTGTAGGTTTTAATTATGGTGTAAGTTTGCACCTATTTTAATGAGCATTGCAATGGTGATTTTAGAGATGATTGTATAAAATTGTGACTCTAGGATGTTGTTTAATTAACAGTGAGATGGATTTAATGAGGTATTGATTAAATTATTTATTTATGGTTATGTTAACGACCTAATTCCATAGGAGCTGTGCTCTCTATATGGTACTTACGGACATTTGTAATTATTGAGTATCTGAGGGCTCAATCTGCAGAATATGAATAATTTAACATAAGCTGTGCAATATGCATATGGTTAGTAATGAATGGGAACCAAGACTGAGAATATCTGTATAGAAATGAAATATGTATAGTCAAGTTGAATTCAATGTAATTAAGGGTTTGAGATAAACAGCCCGTTTCAATTAGTAATTAAGTACACAGGAGGGTCTATATAAACAGGCAAGACCCCCCCTATGTCATCATATGAGCCTGAGGAAGCCGATTACTCGGCGAAACGCGTTGCTCAAAATAGTAGCTGATTTTGTCCCACGGAGGCTTCCGTAGCCAGATCGCAGCAGCTTTTGCAACCAAGCAGGAAAGTCCCATCCTCCTGCATCCCGGACGCGGGAACGGTGCAAATCGCTGCTAAAGCTTGATCCTGGACTGCGTGTGGAGGCCAGGGGTGCACCTTTTATGTATGTGAGTTCACTTTTGTATTTTAACTAATAAATGCCATTTTTTAAAACACCTCTGATATCGTGCCTCACTTGTCCCCCCCTACACTGCAACACCGGGGTGAGACCCTGACTGACGACCAAGACTGGGGAGTGAGTCCCTTGCTGACGGCACGTTTGAGGGCAGTCTCCCATGTCCAGCTATTACTTGTGGATGGGTTAAGTTAACCCCAAAGATACCTACCCTCTGTAATTACTCACACTGGGCCGTGTGAGTATTTATATATATATTTATATCCTTATGCACCATTGATTCACCTGCACCAGCGCTTGGAGGGGCTAGAATTGTTCTACCAAAGATACCTTTTACCATTTCTACTTACACATGGCCGTGTAAGTACAATAGTATCCTGTGTATTTTGCCCCTTGTCCACCATATAAGCACTTCTGGTACTGTCTTATCGCCTTACTGATTTCTTGCATGTTTCTCTAATCCCTTACTCCCCCTATGCTTGTTTGTTTTTGATGGGCCATTTCAGCCTGCTCTGGACCATCACACGAGTTACTGCAAGATGGCCACAAATTTTCCTTGGCAAGCAGTCTAAAACCGTCCGTTGCGTCTGATATGTCATGCACTGAATGGACACCAATATTTTCCTGTTGCGCCATATATCTTTCACACATACAATTGTACTCCTACAGTTTTATGATGCAATAAGAAACAGAGGAAACGGAAGCTGCTGTATTTTTTCTTGGTCTTTGAAAACTTGGTATGAGCTACATGCTCCTGGAAGACATTACACTGAATAAAAACTCTGATACATGTTATCTGATGTACAAGTTAGCTTAAACATCTGGTACATTTTTGTGTTGATTTTTTTATTTCACTTTGTTATAATTATTCATATTTGCAATATGTGAATCCTTTATAGAAAGTGCTGAAAAAAATAAATATTAAAATTAAATTGCTTACCAGAAGCAACAGTGTATTCAATGATAAAGAAATAACGTTTGTGCTAATTCTCTTTGGAATAGGAATTTGAACAGATTTGAATTTACAGTTTCACGTTAGAGATATACTGATTGGCATGGTTTTTTTAATTTTTTTATTTTACATTTACTGTAGGATGGTTTGCAAAACCCAGCGGAGACATGAACCCCACCCAAACACATCAAAATCTGAGGAAAACATTCTGGGATGAAATGAAAGCAGAAAACATAAAACAGTTTCTTCAGTAAGTTTATTTATTGAAATACAAATATTTGTATGTTGTGAATTTCTCCCTCCTAAATGTTTATTGCTTTCCTAATGCTTCTAACCTGAAATGACACGCAGTACTGTAAACAAGTTTTAAAATCCTCACCTTGGCAAACTGTTCAACATCATTATATTCCTTAAAACCACCTTTCCAGAAAAGAGCTAAACCCATGTCAGAGGTAAAAGATCTGTTTTTAATTTATTTTTCTTACTCAAAGTAACTTAGAAAATTATTCTTAGGAAAAAAAATAAAAACTGGATTGGATCATCCTGTAACTGTAAAGCCAGGCCCTGTAACCCTGACAGTTTCTATAAAGGATCCATCCAAACCGTTTTTAAATTTTCTTATTTTTTAACATAGGTTTGAAGCAGGAGGTCTACGGAGCTGATCCCCATTCATTTCATCTCCAGGGAACCCCTGCTTCCTGAGATACTTACCTGTGGCGATAGTATCCAGGCAAAGGTTAAAGCTTCCTCATCACGTGGGCCCATAGAAAACTGATATTGTTCACAAGTCTTTAGTCTTTGGACCAGAGTTTAACAACCTCGGGGCACGATCACCACATACAGTATGCATGAAGTTACCTCTTTGCCCAAAGCCTCTGGTACATAATGGAGATTACGTTGGATACATAGCGGCTAGTCTGATTGGGGTTTGATACCAGTGCATTAGGAGTTTGTATGCATTATTTTTAACAGTTACGCATACAGTATGGAAGTTTGGAGATTGCTTCAAATATGTAATTAAAATCATCTGGTTCCAATACATATTCTAAACCTGACTCCCACTGTTCAATAGGTCTGGGTTTGTCAAAATTGGGGTTATTAAATAAGCTTTTGTACAATGTCGGTATGCGACTTTTCCGGCCACTTTAGCTCATACATGAAATGAGGCTGGGTGGTATTGTTGGATAAAGATCCTCAATTGGAGGAAATGAAAGAATTCTGAGTTTGGAAAGCTGTGGAGTGAGGAGAGTTCAGTGAAAGAGATCATTTTGCCTTTTACCCAGTGGTGGTTCATTCTCTCTATGCCTTTGGGGGGTCAAGATCTTATAGTGAGCATGCATCAGGCCAGGGAGGAGGTCAGGTTTCCCAGTAAGTGGGGTGAGCAGGGAATTTTTAGATGTAAGGCCATGTTTATATCGTATACATTTCCAGCATTTTATAGAATGTTTGACAGTTGGGAGCGAGACTTGGGAGTTAACATAGCGGAGGTCTGTCAAGCAGAGGAATTTGTTGATGGGAAGTAGGGTGTATGCGAGGCCTTCGATTTGGACCCAGATTTTCTGTTTTGGGTCACTATGCCGCATCTGGCTAGTTTGGGCTGTTATATGCTAAGAAGCATGGCAGGGTGAGGCTTCCAGCGTGTGACGATTTGTGGAGGATCTGTCTTTTAATTCTAGGTTGTTTGTTGTTCTATATCAATTGGGAGAATTTCGTTTTTAAATCCTTTATATCTGTGTGTCTGATTGGGATGGGTAACGTGTTAAAGAGGTAGAAAATCCTAAGTAGTAGATTCATTTTATCGCGTTGATACGTCCGATCCATTGTATTTGGAATTTTAACCGGTTATTTAAATTGGGGGGCGGGGCTGGTAAGGATGGGAATTTTGCTTGGTATAGTGAGGAGTAGGCGTGGGTAAGCTGGATGAATTGATTTTTCATTCCATTTGAAGTAGTAGAAATCGGGGGACAATAGTTTAACTATTTCTTTGGGCATATTAATGACTAGAGATTTTAAGGGAGATATGTCCAAATAAGTGATGGCGTAACAATGGTTTGAGACAATCACCGAAATATTGTTTGCAGAGAAACAAAAAAGAGACCAATTATCTGATGGACATCCACATGAAGGGATTGAGGCTGTGACAGAGCTCCTCATTAATTGGTTGGCAGACAACCCTAGAAATAGACAGGAAGTGACTATCAGAAAGTATAGTAGCTCAGATGGAGAGAACAGCAGACTTTTTTGAATAATGGAAATGAGATGTAATGAGAGAAAATGTTCAGCTGTAAACAAACAATCCACAGACGTTTCTTTCTTTTGGAGTAAAAGGGAACCATTGAATGTAATGTGGAGATTATATTTGCGGTTGTTTCAACAAGTTAAGAAAGAGAGGATTTGGGACCTGTGAGCTCACAAGTGACAAAACGCCTCCAGACAGCCATATTTCTTTTGTTTGTTTTTTTCCCTCATATGGCTGCTGGAAAAATGAACGCCAATGTTTGTTCATTTCTTCCAAGATGTAACAGTTAACATATATTGTAACATATTGTTTTAAGCTATCATGAAATAAACTGACATTATCCCTATGCTAATGAGCTCAGTTACCAAGTTATATTTGCATTTTGCATAGTGAATAAATAAATTGCCCTTCCTGTTTATTTGTCCAAGTTTAATTAAGCTGAGTGAATTGAGCCATGTATTTCTCAGTTAGGCTACCGCCCCAGTGAGCGTGTGGCGCACGCGACAGGGTGCCTGGTGGCACTCGTTCCCGGCATCAGTGCGACCTGATGGACTTCAGGCAACTCGCGACGGGGATTCGTGGCGAAGGCACGGCGGGAGCATGTCCATGATGTCCCGCGGCTGTTTCGCCCTCATCAGCTGAACCGCAGGCGACGTAGCCAATGATCTGCCGGCGCACCAAAAGACAAAAATCTTGTCTTTTGGCAAAGGCGACCGCGCATCGTGCCTTGTGTGCCCACACACACACGCCGACTGGGGCCTGCCCCGTAGAAGGCTGGACTTTGTGTGACCGCGCATGCCGTCACGCATACACAGCTGCGGCCACTGGGGACGAAGCCTTACTCACTTGCTTTTTTGTATTTCACGTGTGTAACCGGTGTTCCACCACCTGACGGGAGATCTCTACTGTTACCTGCGATTGGTGCTACCTGTTAGGCTCACAGAAGGCCCTGAGCATCTGCCGATGTTTTGGGGGATAGACAGTACAGGCTTTCGGCGCTCGGATATTTCTTTTCTCGGTGGTGCAGTGCCTCCATTCCTACAGGGCCTATCGCAGATAGGTGCAGTCCCCTGCGGAAAACACTCTCCCCCACCCCCTGAAGAACTGCAGCCTCAGGCAAGAGTATAAAACAGATTACTTGGGTTTTTATTCTTTATAGCACAGCCGCAGCATACTGACATCATTCAGCATACATCAGTACGCCCTCTTCTCTGTGTAGCAAAAGAGATTATCTCCACTGGACCCTACAAAACCCAGTGGAGTGTCACCTCTTAGCTTGCTATTCTCTTGTTCCCAGACTTAACCCCCAGGGCATGATACCCCAAAGTTCTATCTCTGTTTCCCACACTCCCTGGTGGAGTATGGGGTAGATACTCCCACTCCCCTGAGGGAGGAGATAGAAGGTGAACAGAGCCCTGGCTCCACACTTCTACAACTACTACATTTGGAGATGCAGCCCATTTATGTTACCAGGGGAGGGGCTCCAGGTCTCAGCCCCGTATGGGCAGTACCCAGGCCATAAGCCACCCCCCCGTCACTCAAGGGAACAGCTTACTACAGTAGGGCAGATTTAACCCTAACACTGCCTGCACTGGTACCAGGACTTATGTATTAGGCAGGGAAATTAGTAACCCAGGGGGTTACCTAGCTACACGTGGTTGGAACATATTAGTTTACCTGCCTCTATTTGAGCTACTGTTCCTCAGAAATGTGAACGGATGATCATATTTGCAGTTCTAAAATGTGCATCTATCAGAAGTGCTTTCACTCTATGGAATCCTCTGTATGTCTTTTTGCTTTAATACGGTGTCATTACAGTATAAAAAGAAGCCATTCTTCAGTGTTATGATATAATTGAAGTAAAAACATTAGTGCTTTTAAATGAATGGCAGGAGTCCTTCAAGACACTTCTACAACTGATTCAATGGAACGGGCAGGGGCAATTCCCAGGCTTCTTTTAAATACCACTGACGTATTCTTTTTCTTTTTAGCAACTTCACACGACTCCCTCATCTAGCAGGAACAGAACGAAATTTTCAGCTAGCAAAGCAAATTCAAGCCCAGTGGAAAAACTATGGATTGGATAAAGTTGAATTGGCTCATTATGATATTCTCCTGTCATATCCAAATGACACAAATCCCAATTACATCTCAATTATTGATGAGAATGGAAATGAGGTAAAGAGAATCTCATTGGAATTATTAACGGCTTGTGTAAATGTCTCTCTCTCATTTTATATTCTCTTTATGTATGTACAGTATAAATAAAGCATTTAAAAATAAAATGAACCAACACTCACACTGTCTTAATAAAATTCAGTTAGAGGTGCTCTGGTCCTGCATCTATACCGCAAGATGCATATGCATATGCATATAAGTGTACAAAAAACAAACTGGATCAACACTCACAAATTAAATCAAGGAAAATTAAGGACTGACGTTTTCCTTTTGGTCTAACAAGTTGCTTCTTCAACGTATCAAAAAAGCAGCAATACAGAGAAAAATTTGCACACACAGGATGTTTCACTGATAGGAAGTGCAGGCAGCCCCAGAAGTAGCTGTGTGACGTGACTATTATGGATAATCATATATTATCTCTAACTGGCTGTAATGGAAATGGCAAAAAGTATTAAGTATTTTAATCAACCTGGCACTTCAGATTTTAATGTTGGTTATAAATTATCTTAAAAATATCTGAATTGTTTTATGGCGGGACAAACCGCTGTCCATGCTTAGTTTTATATGCTGATCGAGGGATAAGGGTATCTGGTTTTGTAAGTGGTGGGATGGAAATATGGCTAACACTAGAATAAATGGAAACCTTTAAACTATAAACTTTTAAACTATACCTTGAAAGGCATTCTGTGGGTGATCTGAGGAGTATGACGGTGTGTGACCAAGACAACACTCCAAAACTGTGTACCTTTCATAAATGTGAAATATCCTAAGCCTCATAGCAATTCAAAAGAATAACAAATAGATATTTGTAACAGTTGCAATGTGACAAACAAATGATTCCAAACACTTCAGGAGGTGCCAGGAACAGACATCTGTTTCTCATGCAAAAATAAAAGCTGGTTGTCATATTTCATATTCAGGCGTTCATATCAAGTACATAGAAGCAACAGTGAAAATTGTGTTTGTCTAAGTATTATAGAAACAAAGTTATGAAGTCTTTTATATATTGATACAAAGTCTAAAAGACAAAAGAAAGGGTTTCTTGCTTAAAGTTGTAAAAATTGAAAGGGGTGGTTTGATACCATACCCTGAAAGGTGGGCTTATGTTGATTTCAATTAACAGAATTAGAACATAAATCCTGCATTGTAATTATGACGTAGATTTCAACTAAGGGAGTGCTCATGCAGGAACACGTGAAATCTCAATTTTCACTCAAGACCTTTTGGGATAAGATCTGATCAATGTTATGTGATAACGTAAGTTAGATCCTACTTTGAATGATTTTTTATTTTAATAAACTGCCTGCATTTTATACTGTACTGTATGTTCTTGTAATAATATTTTTCTGTAAACTAAGCACTGACCTTTTTATATATTAAAGCTAAACTTTAATAAGTAATTATTTGGGCTTTGATTTGAACTGTTGCATGCTGTATAGAGTAATTTACATTTTAGACACATTTTACTGTAACAGATTTTTGTGTTAAGTGCATACGTTCTCATAATAAACAGAGACCAAAGACTCTACGTTCTTTTTTTTTTTTTATCCCATTGGTGGTGGTGGCAGCAGACTAAAGAAAAATTGATTGCTTGAGGGTATATATTATTCATTTGAAGTACCTTTTGCAGAAGGTGAAAAGTGGGTCAGCTTGTTAGCTGTGTGTATTAGCCCTTGTCACATGCCCACAGGTGTGCCATTCATGAGAAATGGTATATTGGAACGGATTGAGGGGAGGTATTCATTTGAGGGAGCTTTGCGTAAGGTGAAAAGTGTGTCCGCTGGATAGCTGTGTATTAACCCTTGTCCCATATACAAGTCCCATGCTCACAGGTGTGCCGTACCGTACATCAGCGGTGCACAAACTGTGGGGCGCGCCCCCTTGGGGGGGCGCACGGTTTTGTAGGGGGGGCGCGGGCTGCTTGCAGGGAAACCTGGGGGTGGGCAGAGCTGTGCAGGGGGCGGCCAGAAGCTCCGTGCTGCTGCTTCTATGTGTCTGTGTCTTGAAGAGGGGGCGGGGCTTCTCTCTGCACAGACAGCCCCTCCTTCTCTTCCTGTCTGCTTCCCACACCAGTTTTCAGCAGCATGGGGGGTTGGGGGATCGGAGCATATCGCCCCCCCTGGAGAAAGTGTGTGTTTGTGTGTGTGTATTTGAGTGTGTGTGTGTATTTGAGTGTGTGTGTGTGGGGGGCGGGGAGGGGGATTGAGTTTGTGTGTGTGTGGGGGGGGGGTTGAATTTGTGTGTGTGTGTGTGGGGATTGAGTGTGTGTGTGGTGATTTGAGTGTATGTGGGGATTGAGTTTGTGTGGGGGGGGTTGTGTGTGTGTGTGTGTGTGTGTGGGGGGGGGGGGTTGTGTGTGTGTGTGGGGGGGGATTGAGTGTGTGTAGGGATTGAGTGTTTGTGTGGGGATTGAGTGTGTGTGTGGGGATTGAGTGTGTGTGGGGATTGAGTGTGTGTGGGGGGATTGAGTGTGTGTGGGGGGATTGACAGTGCGTGTGGGGATTGAGTGTGTGTGTGGGGATTGAGTGTGTGTGTGGGGATTGAGTGTGTGTGTGTGTGGGGATTGAGTGTGGTGTGTGTGTGTGTGGGGGGGGGGGATTGAGTGTGTATGTGTGGTGATTGATTGAGTGTATGTGGTGTGTGAGTGTGGTAATTGATTGAGTGTATGTGGTGAGTGTGTGTATGTGGTGATTGATTGATAGAGAGAGTGTGTGTGGTAATGCAGTGGTGCGCAAATTAGGGGGGCAATGATTATTTAGGGAGGCGCAGGCGGCGTGCGACGAAAACTGGGTGCGCGGGCCGGCAGACGCGGTGCGCGAGGGGCGGCCAAGAAGATGTGCACGGGCGGGCAGCCGAAGATGTGTGCGGGTGGCTGAACAGGATAGTGCAGGTGGCTGCAACGTGATGGTGTGTGAGCGCACGCGCAGGGGCTTCGGAGGTACGGGGAGGAGCAGGGAGAGGGAAGGGAGGTAGCAAAGAGTTGGATGAATGCCCCCCCAAAGGATTGCCTTTGTGCACGTACGCTCTCCCAAGCTTGGCGCTTGGGGAGACAAACAAAATTGACTTTGATGTGCGCTCAGCAGCAGTCAATACACACACAGACACACACACAAATAGCCCCGATCCACACTTGCAAAAGTATGCAGGCCACCCTGTGCTCATGCTTGGAGAGTTGGTGATGTCACCGCTCTCAGCGGCAGCGGGGACGCAGCCTAATTTTGCAAGCGCGAGCTGTTGAAATATGTAAGTATTTAAACATATTTGGATTTATATTGTTACCGTTTAATAAAGGGCTTTTTTTTTTTTTCATGTGATTTTGATTACATCAGGCAGGGGGGGCCCGAGAAATTTTATGGATGAAAAGGGGGGCTCGGCATAAAAAGTTTGCTCACCCCTGCCGTACAGGACAGTCCATGCAATGTCTTTAAATGTAATGTGTGACCTCTGTTCATTTAATTTAACAACGTATCGTCATAACTTTGTGCCCAGGACATACTTGAAAATAAGAGGTAACGCTCAATGTATTACTTCCTGGTAAAATATTTTATACATATGTAACGGGGTTTCCCCCACCCAATCGCAGATCACACGGTGTGGGGGCAGGAAACATACATGGTTACTAATTGTGGTGCATAACCTGTTGGCTCACAGGAGGGCTGAGCTTCCGCCACGGGGAACCTGGGGTAATATTACTGTGGACAACTTACGTATAACGATGCAGCGCCTCCACCTGCGATGGCTCCCACCAGAGGGGGAGTAGTTCCTCGCAGGACAATCAATACTCACACACAAAATATATATATGGGACTTTACTTATTCCGCAACACAACATATAACCACAACAGTTTGCATAACCTGTGTCCCTTCCTGGAGGAGACACTTACTGCACCATGCAGGACGCTTACGCTAATTTGCACCACAGCGGGCGCTAACACTTCTAGGCGTCACGGCGGACGCTACCACCTCTAGGCGTCACGGCGGACGCTACCACCTCTAGGCGTCACGGCGGACGCTACCACCTCTAGGCGTCGCGGCGGACGCTACCACCTCTAGGCGTCACGGCGGACGCTACCACCTCTAGGCGTCACAGCGGACGCTACCTCTCAAAGAGTGATCCCACCCTGTGTCCAGTAACCCCAACCCAATGTCTCGCACTCCCAAGTCATATACCAATGTGTGTGTGTGACTGCGCAGCCACTATGTCTGGTGATAGGCCTTGTTGGTGCACGTGAGTTGT
This sequence comes from Ascaphus truei, assembly GCF_040206685.1. Taxonomy (NCBI): domain Eukaryota; kingdom Metazoa; phylum Chordata; class Amphibia; order Anura; family Ascaphidae; genus Ascaphus; species Ascaphus truei. The sequence continues at coordinate 401,378,135 of NC_134485.1, read as the reverse complement.
GGGTTACCTTCCCGGGCTCCAGCCACGGGTGCCGCTATATCACTGGGGTTGGATCCACCGGGATATCCTCCTACGCGTGGGGTGAATTCCAGCGCGGATAATATCACCGTACAGCTCCGCACCGTCTCTACCTTAGTTAGGGTCTGTCTGCTGCCAGTAGGCCGCAGTCACGCTAGCTGGGCCTCCGTGGAGATAGTCCAGCTCCCTCTTAGCAATCCGAGCAATGTCCGTGATACACTCCTAGCAAATATATAATGGGGCAGGGTCCCTAACCTAGGGCCTGTCCCTACAATACTCAGCTGGGATGACTCAGGGCTATCTGGGGCCTAGGGGACTTGCTGGCCTAGTGCAGAGAGTCACAGACCCCTGCACCCTACCTCCTTCCCCTAGCAGCTCCAGTCACCAACTGCTTTTCTCTGTCTGCTTTGTGCTGCCAGACTCACAGCACTGCCTCAGACTACCGCAACAATGTTGCAGACCTCCAGGTGCCTCTTACTGACAGAGGCAGCACAGCAACAGGAACTCACTCTAACAACTAACAACGCGCGCTCGCTCGCATACCAGAAGGAGGGGGTGGTGCGCAAGGGGGAACCTGGCTACATCCTCCCCCTGGTGAAACCATCAACGTCCCCGCTTGGGATAAATAACTCAACCCGTACAGAAATTATATAATAAAAATGCATCAGATCATATAACTTAGCACATGCCCAACTCTAAACAATATTGCACAATTCTGTGAGCATCACAATCACAGATTGGATCTTGCTCCGAGAACACTGCTGAGCCTCATAATGGGGTTCCCCCATTTGATCGTAGGTGACCAGAGTTGGAGGGTACCGGATTCGTTGGCTCCGACGGAGTTGTTCTTCTGCGACTCCCTCGGGGGAGTAGTACACATTGTCCTGAGGCTCGGCCTCTTCCCTTGAGGGGAGAATTGTCTCTGTACAGTCTCTGTTAGGCACAAAGCTTGGGCTCTGTGGATCCAAAGGCTGGCCTGTTGGTGCCACCTTAGTAGGCGTTGGCCTACGGGGCCCTTTACCCGTAGCTCCTCCGGGAGATGCCCCCTCTGGGGGGAAGTCCCTTTGAGAGGGTTCTTCCATAGGATCTTGCAGAGTTTCAGGGTGGGTCTCGTTATCGACAGTCTCTTGACCCAACCCTGATACGTCGAGCTCACCGTTGAGTGGTGTGGCCAGTATCTCTGCCTCTTCATCTTCCACTTGTGGGATGGGAAGGAGATGATTACGGTGCCATACCTTTACCCGGCCATCAGTGTCTTTGATGCGATAGACCGGGAGGCCAGGCATCTGGGATTCAATTTCATACACTCCGTCTCTCCATCGGTCAGCCAATTTGTGTTTTCCCGGGACTCCGAGATTGCGAAGCAACACAGCATCCCCAGGACAAAGTTCCCGATATTTGACCTTATGATCATATCGCCGTTTGTTACCTGCATTCAGCTTAGCTGTGGACTTTTCTGCTTGTTGATAGGCCTGCTGCAAGCTGTCTTTGAGTCGTTGCACATATTTGAAGTGGGTAGCATTATGTACCCCATCCGTTGAGACTCTAAGACGCACATCCACTGGCAACCTCGCCTCTCCCCCGAACATGAGGAAGTATGGGGAGAACCCAGTTGACTCGTGTCTGGTGCAATTGTATGCATGTACCAAGGCTTCCACGTGTCGACTCCACTCCGATTTCTGAGCACTCTGTAGTGTTCCGAGCATATCTAGTAAGGTCCGATTAAAACGTTCGGGTAACGCATCCCCTTCGGGGTGATACGGGGTCGTTCGGGATTTGGCAATGTTCAACATTTTGAGCAGTTCCCGGATCAAGGTACTCTCGAAATCCCTTCCTTGGTCAGAGTGAAGGCGGTTAGGAAGGCCGTAATGTACGAAATACTTTTCCCATAATATCTTCGCCACGGTGATGGCTTTCTGGTCTTTAGTAGGGAAGGCTTGAGCATACCGAGTGTAATGGTCTGTGATGACTAGCACGTTGCATATTCCCCGGCTATCAGGCTCAATACACAGAAAGTCCATACACACGAGGTCCATAGGACCAGAACTTTTTAGATGACCCATGGGGGCGGCTCGAGTAGGTAGGGTCTTGCGCTGAATACACCGAGTACAGCGGCGACAGTGGTGTTCAACGGCTTCTCGCATCTTGGGCCAGAAAAAGCGATCTCTGACTAACCCAAAAGTCTTGTCTATACCAAGATGTCCATGATCATCATGTAGGGACTTCAACACCAGGTATTGTAAGTTCTTAGGGAGGACTAGTTGTCTCCTATCCGGGTGGTTGTGGTATTGCACCACCCGATAGAGCAAGCAATTGTCTATTTCAAATTTGTCCCATTCTCGCATGAGCAAGGCCACCAAGTCATTGGGCGCACGTTTCAGAAGGGCTGGGTTCCTCTTTTCAACGGCGTGCCGGATGATACTAGCGACGGGATCTCGTATTTGGTAGTCTACCAGATCTTTCCACCGGAACACCTTGTCGTGCGTGAGGTGCATCCCTTTTGGGTCGCAGTAGGCGGTGGGGACAGCCTGCGACTGGCATCCCAAGGAATCGGCCACTCGTAATTTTACACATAGCCCGCACTCCGGGGCCAGGAAGTTCTTCCCATTCCTCATCATCTGGGGTAGCGAGTAGTCCTGGCCTTCGGGAGAGGGCGTCCGCCCCAATATTCAATGGTCCCGGCTTATACTTCAAGGAGAAGCGGTAGTTACTGAGGGCGGCCTGCCATCGGTGGCCTGCTGCATCTAATTTGGCCGACGTATTGATGTACGTGAGGGGATTGTTATCCGTCCTTACCTCGAAGGTGACACCGTACAGGTAATCGTGGAGCTTCTCGGTGATAGCCCACTTGAGAGCCAGAAACTCCAACTTGTGGACGGGGTATCTCTGCTCACTGGGTGTCAAGCTGCGGCTGACGTAAGCTACAGGCCGCAGAACCTCAGGGTGCTTCTGGTGCAGGACGGCGCCTAGTCCATTTAGACTGGCATCCACATGCAGGACGTATGGCTGCTCGGGATCCGCATAAGCAAGTACGGGCGCTTCGGTCAGACACTTCTTCAGTTTCAGGAAGGCCTGCTCACACTCCGAAGTCCATTTGTCACCGAACGGTTGGCGGGCCGATACAGCCTTCTTCCCGGTCTCTGAAGGGTATATTTTCAACAGATTGTTCAGGGGTTTAGCCTTGCTCGAGTATCCTTCCACGAAGCGGCGGTAATACCCACAGAACCCCAGGAAGGATCGCAGCTCTGTGACGTTCTCTGGGCGAGGCCAGTTCACTACGGCCTCTACCTTGGCAGGGTCGGTGGCGATCCCTTTGGCGGACACTATGTGCCCCACGTAGGTCACCGAGGTATGGCAAAATCGGCACTTGTCTAGGGATAATTTCAAACCTTCGTTCCCCAGACGGTCGATCACCTTAAACAATCGCTCTTCGTGCTCTTCCAGAGTCCTTCCGAAGACGATGATATCATCCAGGTACACCAGACACTCCCGGGGAATCATGTCCCCGATAGTCTTTTCCATCAACCTTTGGAACGTAGCAGGCGCCCCACATATACCTTGGGGCATACGGGTGAATTGATAGAATCCCAGGGGGCAGACGAAAGCTGTTTTCTCCTGGTCTTCCGCAGTCATGGGCACCTGATAGTACCCTGATCGGAGATTGAGCACGCTAAACCAGTGACTTCCATTCAGCGCATTCAGGATCTCTTCAATGCGCGGAAGGTTGTATTGATCCGGGATCGTGCGATTGTTCAGTGTTCGATAGTCGATACACAGTCGTACGGACCCGTTCTTTTTCCGCACCACCACTATGGGCGACGCGTAAGGTCCTCGTGATTCCGTCACAATCCCAGCGGTTTCCATGTCTTGTATGGCGTTCCTCACATCGTCCACATCCCGAGGGGCGATGCGACGAGAACGTTCCCGGAACGGAGTGGCATCACTCATTCGAATGGTATGTTGGGCACTGCGGCTGCACCCCACATCCATCTCGCTCGTGGAGAACACATGTCGTCGTTGCAGCAGCTGGGTGGTCAACCGTTCTTTCCACTCTGTGGACAGCGTCGACTCGCCGAAGTTGAAGTCCAGATCGACTACCCGCTCATGCGCGGCCGCCGCCTTCACCTGAGGCGTGGCTCCCACCGGGCTGACCGGATATATGCATCCCAACTTCTGGTCGACATCAAACTCCATCGGATAGGGGGAGAGGTTCTGCACATACACGTGGGTTCGAATAGGGATCTTAGCCGTCCATTCCCTCACTTCGGGTAGTACTCTATACCCTCGCTGAACCTCTTCTTCTTCAGGCTCAATCTCCAGCGAGAACAGTTGGTCGTTCTTGTCTCGGTCGGGATAACAACACCAGACGGCCATCTTTTGCACTCCCCCTGGTAATATGGTCGTCAGTCCTCGTTGACAATTGTAGAGGTCCCCATGACGCTCCAAGGCATATACCCGGTGGCACTCTTCTCGTAAGATGGGGTCTAGGAGCGAATCAGCCAGCGGCAACTCGTTGGTCTCTTTCAAGTAGGCTCGGATTATAGCTTGCACTATGTCCGCATTGGTTCCCAAGATGATTGGGTACTTGCAATGGTCTTGGGGCTCCGGGCATACCATGGCCGCTACCTGCATGGGGTGCTTCTTGCCGGTGTTTAGTTGGAGTATGTCCAGCTGGACCCTTACAATCCCATCGATGGGGTAGTCTTCATTACTTAACCCCCTAACCTTCATATGTTCGGCCGGCCTCAGGGGGCAGTGTTGAAGGTGCTGATCATAGAACTTGCGATATATTATGGTTACTTGTGACCCTGTGTCCAATAGGGCCGAGGCGTATATCCCTTCTAGTACCACGGGCACGATGGCCGCAGGGCCCACTTGACTGCAAGCTTCACCGGGTGAGGCGTCATCACTGGGGCCAGCGTCAGCAGGGGCATCCGGGGTTCCAGAATGAGGGAGTTCGAGGTCAGCTTCTGCCATAGGTACACTACAGACCATAGATCGGGCTGATTTCCCTCTATCGGAAGGGTGTTCCTCAGGATGACCTTCTCTTTCTGGGCAGTTACGGAGGACGTGACCCTTCTTACCGCAGTTATAGCATACAACCGGGCGGCTTTCCGAGCGACTCGTGGACGGGGAAGGTGGTCGGTCGGGGGGTCTTGGTTTGTACCCCTTGGACAAGGCAGCAGACTCTTCCTTCTTTTCCGTAGAGCCCTTTCCTTTGGATGCAGAGGGGCTCTTAGGTGTAGCGGTTGAGTGTAGCATAACATGAGCCTCCTGTAGTTTCACTTGCCGCAGCAACTCGGTGAACTTGTAGGGGCCCCCGTCCATTATCTTGCTGCGGAGCATGTTGGCTATGGGGTGTGTGGGGCATGATCCCCGCAGATACTGCTTATGGAGAGCTTCATCCATCCCAGAGGCGGAGACCAGCTTACGATTGAGTAGAATCCCGAGGACCAGCTGTAGACGGTGGATAAAAGCCGACAAGTCTTCCCCTTCCTTCTGATAAAGATGGAAGTACTTCGTCCAGAGCGCTCCTTCGTCTTCTGCTAGCCCGTATGCTTCTAACAGGAACGCCACCATTTCCAACGCTGTCAACTCTGGGTGTTGGTCCCTGTGGATGGTCAACATAGTGGACGCAGGGGGTCTGAGGCATTCCATGATACGCTGCCGCTTTACCGTGTCAGTGCACGACCATTCCTCTACTACTTTTACTGCATTCTCCCTCCAAAGGTCTATTCCTTCCTCTCCCTGGGGTATTGGAAGTATTCCAGAGAAGGCCTTAAGCTTCCGGTAGCTTTGAGACTGGGATGCCACAGTGAGGGCTTCTACGAATTGGGGTAACGTCACCCCCATTATGGAACCTTCGTTCGTTGCTCTCTCCCTGATAGGCCGGGAGTTTACCTCGCAGGGTACGGTGTCGGGTGGAGAGGGGGGGCAGTCAGCCCAACTACTGGCTTCCGGGAGGGCGCTTGGGGTAAAGGAGACTTTGGGTTGGGGACGGTCAACCCGGTTTGGGGTACTGGACACGGGGGTACGTGGTGTCCAGGTACTGGTGGACGGTTCGTCTGGATCTTGAGGAGGGGCTCTAAGCGAGAACATTTCCCTTATTACTGGTAAGTCCGAGTATATAAGGGGGTATCCTTCTGGTGGGCACTCGGGGGCTACTAGAATATTCGGGGCCGCTTCAGGGCCTATGTCCCGCCCGACGGTGAATAGTAGGGCACTCAAATCATAAGTAGAGTCGAACACCCTGCCACGGTACCATACTCTATCTAGCCCTAAGAGCTTGCTCAGAGAGTTCCGGACGTCAGTTTCCGCTACTAACGCCGGGACGTTCCCTATGGCGACAACGTGTCTAGGTGGTTCACGGACGGTGGTGGCCCACGCGTGGACCTCTTGACGGGAGGGAATTACCATGATGCTGATCTGTTTTGAATAGGGCACCCCAGGTCTAAGATCTCAGCAGCGCCTCCAAAATGTAACGGGGTTTCCCCCACCCAATCGCAGATCACACGGTGTGGGGGCAGGAAACATACATGGTTACTAATTGTGGTGCATAACCTGTTGGCTCACAGGAGGGCTGAGCTTCCGCCACGGGGAACCTGGGGTAATATTACTGTGGACAACTTACGTATAACGATGCAGCGCCTCCACCTGCGATGGCTCCCACCAGAGGGGGAGTAGTTCCTCGCAGGACAATCAATACTCACACACAAAATATATATATGGGACTTTACTTATTCCGCAACACAACATATAACCACAACAGTTTGCATAACCTGTGTCCCTTCCTGGAGGAGACACTTACTGCGCCATGCAGGACGCTTACGCTAATTTGCACCACAGCGGGCGCTAACACTTCTAGGCGTCACGGCGGACGCTACCACCTCTAGGTGTCACGGCGGACGCTACCACCTCTAGGCGTCACGGCGGACGCTACCACCTCTAGGCATCGCGGCGGACGCTACCACCTCTGGGCGTCACAGCGGACGCTACCTCCCAAAGAGTGATCCCACCCTGTGTCCAGTAACCCCAACCCAATGTCTCGCACTCCCAAGTCATATACCAATGTGTGTGTGTGACTGCGCAGCCACTATGTCTGGTGATAGGCCTTGTTGGTGCACGTGAGTTGTGGGTTACCTGCCCGGGCTCCAGCCACGGGTGCCGCTATATCACTGGGGTTGGATCCACCGGGATATCCTCCTATGCGTGGGGTGAATTCCAGCGCGGATAATATCACCGTACAGCTCCGTACCGTCTCTACCTTAGTTAGGGTCTGTCTGCTGCCAGTAGGCCGCAGTCACGCTAGCTGGGCCTCCGTGGAGATAGTCCAGCTCCCTCTTAGCAATCCGAGCAATGTCCGTGATACACTCCTAGCAAATATATAATGGGGCAGGGTCCCTAACCTAGGGCCTGTCCCTACAATACTCAGCTGGGATGACTCAGGGCTATCTGGGGCCTAGGGGACTTGCTGGCCTAGTGCAGAGAGTCACAGACCCCTGCACCCTACCTCCTTCCCTTAGCAGCTCCAGTCACCAACTGCTTTTCTCTGTCTGCTTTGTGCTGCCAGACTCACAGCACTGCCTCAGACTACCGCAACAATGTTGCAGACCTCCAGGTGCCTCTTACTGACAGAGGCAGCACAGCAACAGGAACTCACTCTAACAACTAACAACGCGCGCTCGCATAGCAGAAGGAGGGGGTGGTGCGCAAGGGGGAACCTGGCTACACATACTAAATAATACAGTTTTTCTATTTTTCTTTGTTTATTTAGACATCACATCTTGAATCAATCAATCAATCAATCAATCAATGGTTTCATGCTGTATTTCTCTCTTGCCATTTAGATTACTAAGACTAGACAATCATTTTCAGGCTTGATATGTCATCAGATTCCATCCCAAACTGTTTTCAGCCTTGTATATATCATGGCAACAGTTTGAAAATATACGGAAAGGGCATGTTAAGATTAACATCGGAGCAAATATTAGCATGACCACGAATAGATCTTTTTAATATGTTTATTTCTTGAAAGAATGCCACCTTTTTTTCTTATTCAATCCTTGCAAAATGTGACTTGTAATAAATCACTGCTCAGATAAAACGGTTGATACAGTAGATGCACTTTATTATTGTAATAAAGAGTTTTATCAAAATCGTACAGCCTTAAAACCGTGCATATAATCAGATATAAAGCTTGACATCACAAAATCGGGCAAGTATATATATATATATATATATATATATATATATATATATATATATATGTATGTGTGTGTGTAGCCAGGTACCACCCGTTCTTACCCTGGTGCTAGTGGGAGCTGCCGGGGCGGCCGCGGCACCGGGGACTTCCGGAAGAATTGGCTCAGGGCGCCACCATGTTATGCGCGATTCGTGCATGCGCAGTAGCGCGATAGTTGCGGCAGCCCCTACAGATAGAGTTGCGCATGCGCAGTGATACAGGAGAGGCGGACATTTTAGATAGGAGCATCCCTAGCGGCGGCCATTACCAGGGAAGGCTCTGTGTGGGACTACAAGTCCCATGAGCCTCAGGGAGTTGGGATACCAGGTGGTCACAGCAGTCAATGGGGTTGTCAGAACTCTCTGCTCTCTGATTCTGAAAAATTCCGCACGCTGGAGAAAACCGGCAGTTGGTGACAGTTGGTGCTGGGAGGCAAGGGGAATGGAGGTGCATAGTGCAGGGGGTCAGTGACCCACTGCATAGACCAGAATATTCCCCTAGGCCCCAGTGCAGGCCCTGAGTCACCCCCAGCTTGTGGTACTGCAGGGAACAGCCCTAGATAGGGACTTTACCATTTACTGATAGTAGCAGTCAGGAACACAGCATCTTCCTGAGCTACAAGGTGATCTGTAGTTTGGGATCAGACTGCATTGTGGAGTCAAGCCTCGTGAGAGACCTCCCTGACAGTGAGGAACTACTCGTGAAAGACGACGCTGGATCTGCGAATCCTTTTTGAAGTATCAGCGACCGGGTGCTGGAGCGCCCGGCAGGTATTATTATAGAGTGCACCAACACCGGTACCTACAGGCGCTGATCCCACCTTGGGGGGTGTGTTTCTTGGGGACACTAAAGGTTAAGTAACCAAGTGACTGGTCCAGTACATTGGACACGGTGTGGGGTGCACACGGTGGGGGGGAAGGGACACTTGCACAGTGGGTGCACTCTGAACTACTGGTATACAGCTATATCATTCTTATATGTGTATATGTCATTCAAGGTTATAACTGCCATAAGTGTGTATGTTCGCTAATGTTATTTCATGCATATGTGTTATTAGGCCCAACGTATATATATATAGTAAACTGTTACATATACTTGTGGTTTGTATTATTGTTCTTGTCCCGGGGAATCTCATATCTAAGGGATCCTGGGCAAGTGGAGGCGCTGCCATTTACTATTGTTGCCCCAGGCTCCCAGTTAGCGGAGGCTCAGATCTCGGTGAGCGAGCAGGTATATACAGCATCAGTAGCCTGTCTAGTCAACAGGAAAGAGGGTTACACATATATATATAGATATAGATATAGATATAGATATAGATATAGATATATAGATATAGATATAGATATAGATATATATATATAGATATATATATATAGATATATATATATAGATATATATATATATAGATATATATATATAATACTGAGTTAAGTTATGGTGAGTAAAAAAAGTGACAAAAACCCTCCACAGGAAAGCAAATATGCAAATATAGCTGTATGCTCATCTGCATGTCTTAGGCAGGTCTGCAACCCCACCTTTCCCCATTATCACCCAGCATACAGCACTTCCACTGCAGCAAGGGATTTTGGGAAATGACATGCAAATGAGCACACAGTGTCACTTTTTGCCTCAATAACCATTTTTAACATTTCCCAGAATCCCTTGCTGCAGTGGAAGTGCTGTATGCTGGGTGATAATGGGGAAAGGTGGGGTTGCAGACCTGCCTAAGACATGCAGATGAGCATACAGCTATATTTGCATATTTGCTTTCCTGTGGAGGGTTTTTGTCACTTTTTTTACTCACCATAACTTAACTCAGTATTATGGTTTAGCCTATCCCATAAGCCTCTCTTGCATTCCCAGTAAAATCAACCCCACACTGATGAGACCCATCAAGGTCGAAACAGCTGTCTGTGGGTGGTTTTCTGGGTATGCACCTTAACCCTGGCTGTGCTCAAAGCTGTGACCATGCAGCAAGCTTAAGCCTATAGGGAACCATGTTAAAAATGGTTATTGAGGCAAAAAGTGACACTGTGTGCTCACTTGCATGTCATTTCCCAGAATCCCTTGCTGCAGTGGAAGTGCTGTATGCTGGGTGATAATGGGGAAAGGTGGGGTTGCAGACCTGCCTAAGACATGCAGATGAGCATACAGCTATATTTGCATATATATATATATATATATATATATATATATATATATATATATATATATATATATATATATATATATATATATATATATATATATATATATATATATATATATATATATAGTTGGTCATATGTCGGTTTTAAAGCAGTATTCACAGCAAACTGGCAACTAAAAATTAGTTAAAATTAATTGTATAGGACACTGATGATTTGTGGGTTAACTGCCATAGGTGTTCAGTTCAAAGTCCAAAGAAGGTACAGTATCTGATAGATGGAAATGAAGCCGGCACTATGTGGATCATGATAAATGTACTTAACAATCAACATTTTAATTACATACAGTATTTGGATCTTTGGTTATTTGGACGTTTATAAAGACAATTAAGGTTCATGATAGGTTCAATGAAGGTGTAAATATGTGACCAAAACATTGATTGTTAATAAATAACCACATTGATCCTGATGCTGGTGAGTGCCAACCTTACTTTCTTCTATAAAAATAAAAAATTGGCACCTGTAATATTGGGTGTCAGAATGTATTTCAAAAGTTTAAATATCTGCTCATGACTGGCACCTGTTTAAAACGGTGGATTATTTGCACTGAATAATATGTCTCACTAGAATGTATTTTACTACATAATTAATTTCTAAGTTGTTTATTTCTTGGCTCATACTGCTTTACTCAACTTTTGTAGCAAGCGTAAATGCTACCATACACACTAGACACTGGTTTTAGTTAAAAAAATAAAATAAATGGAGATATAAAGCTTAATTATGAATTTTTCCCGTTGTCATTATTTTATTTAGGTTTACAATACCTCGTTGTCGGAACCGTCTCCACCAGGATATGAAAATATTACAGACATAGTCCCACCATATAACGCATATTCAGCACAAGGGATTCCTGAGGTAAACAAGGCGTAGAAACATTGTTAGGAAATGTTTTGACGCAACGTGTTAGACTACAGTTGTCTTGCATATTGCTTCAATATCAACCTTCACATGCTCTCTTCCTCTTTACTTCCTTCCTGTTCTCTTCATCTTCTTGACTTAAACACATTTTAATTAACTCTTTAATTTAATAGTCCCCTTCTCCAACAAATGACACACAGGACAACCAAAGGAAGTACGCAGTCTCAGCTTCATTTACCTATAAATACTATATACTGTAGCATCAAATATTAACAGAAAACCTGAGAACCAAGCCATATTGTCCTGTGCATCAGCATATAGCCATACATATTATATTTGGTTACCCCAACTTGAGCCCTCAATACTTAACTGCCACTCAAACCAGGTGACCCAAAAAAACCATCACCTTTAGAAGATCACTTCCATATATGAAGCCCCAGATGGATATGTTCCTTACCCACGTTTCCACTACATAAGGTCTGCTGACCTAATTAGCCTAATCGGCAAAATTCCTACCCCAAACAACATTTTCCCAAAACCACATATACCACATACTAGACTCCTTTCACCTTTTCTCATAGTCACAGTCATTTTTGTTTAACAGTATTCACCTTTTTAATCCGTACAATGTTTCCTATTCCACCACCAGCATTTTCCACCATTCTATTTCTCTTAACAGAACCACACGCCTTTATAGTGTTAAGAAGGCATGTAAAAGATGCATAGGAAGGACCTGATTGTGTAAATAATTGTATGAACATAAGATTTTTTTTTTAATGAAAGCAGTATATCATTTAGTTACACTGTTAAACATTAAATAATACTCACGGTGAAAAGAAACCCTTACATGATATAATTGTCTTTAAAGTTGCGGGTCTCTGTTTCAGGGAGAGCTTCTGTATGTGAATTATGCTCGAACAGAGGACTTTCACTACCTGGAACGGAATCTGAGCATCAACTGCACTGGGAAGATTGTCATTGCCAGATATGGAAGAATTTTCAGAGGAAATAAGGTAATATATACTGGGATATTCTTGTCTCCATTTGATGGTGAAATGGTTATAATACAGTCATTTTGAAACAAAAAAGGTCAGAACGTTTAGCATACTGTAGCAAATCAGATTGTTCACGTTATTAGATGTAGCACTATTTCCCTGTGAACACAGAAGCTACTACTGCTGTATGTACCTGGATGGCTTGAAGGAGCCTAAGCCTCCGCACTGAGAGTCTGGGGTGTATATATATATATATATATATATATATATATATATATATTCGCAATCTCGTGGTGCAACGCCTCCACCTGAGAGGGATCCCGACAGAGCGGGAGGGACCCCTCACAGGACACAACCTAATAACACATAATTGGTATGATAAAGTAAGAATAACCTTTACTCTACATATGTATCGCTTATACTCTTTAAGTTCCCAACAGTAAAACACTCCCACCTCAAGAAAGTGTAACCTCTTCCCACCACCGTGTCCACAGTATAACCCTTGTCCTATGGTCAGCGCTGCCACTATGTGTGAATACTCAGTTGGTGTACATGTGTAATGATACCTGCCCAGTGCGACGGCACCTGGGCGTTAAAAGATCTTCACAAAGGATCTGACTACCTCCTGGTCGACGTTCGGTTCCACCAGCGTGATGATCTGTCAGGGCAGTCCACCATGAGAATAGTCCCGCTCTCTCTGCGGAGTAGGCCTGATCCCAAGCCTCTTGGTGGAAAGCGCAGCGTCCGCTGTGTCCCTTACTGTACTGTGTATACACTAAGGGGCAGGGTCCCTAACCTAGGGCCTGTCCCTGAAGCACAACACAAACCACACAGTGTCTCAGGGCCTATCTGGGGCCTATCGGGGCTGCTGGCCTAATGCAGTGGGTCACAGACCGCTGCATTCACCTCCTACCCCTAGCTCTTCCTGGTTGCTGACTGACTAGTGTGGGCTCAGTGACAGCTTCCTATTTCCCATCCTAGGAGGATCCTAACACCCTATTGGTTCCCTGGCATCAGGTGGTCATCCTAAAGGTTCATGGGACTTGTAGTCCCTGCTTAGAGCCTTCTCCCATTGGCCCTGCTTCGCACACTTAACACTGCGCATGCGCGAGCTTCCTGTAATGGCCACTGCAACAAAACCTTACTGCGCATGCGCGCTCAATCTAAGATGGCGACGCCCTACTGAGGGACCCGCTGGTGCCCTCGGCGATGCGGTCGCCGCTACTGCCCGGCACCCATAGCACACTCTCCTGCTCGGCCCCCGCAACTGGACGCACTACCTGCCCGGGGATGAGTGGAGACGAGGGGGGAACCCAGCTACATAGATATATATGCACTTCCATTTCTACTGTTCAAACAGAATCAATTGGGACTCTTGTAACTTTTCTTACTGCTTTCTAAATTCGCACTGACCACAGTAGTACCGCTACAGGGAGGGTGCAAGGGTGCATTTGCACCCCCAAAGTATTGGTATGATGCTTACAGAGGCCCCACGCTCTTCCCAACAGCAATGAAACAGATTTATTTATTTATTTATACATACGTTTTACCAGGAAGTAATACATTGAGAGTTACCTCTCGTTTTCAAGTATGTCCTGGGCACAGAGTTATAATGACAAATACATGATTCCAAATACATAGTTACAATTAGTGAAAAGGGTTATACAGTACATTATATACAAGACATTGCACGCACAGTTAAAGATAATATATATTATAGGAGTATATAACCGTTACAGACCAGATTAAAATGTGAGACAGCTTTAGTTTTGAAAGAACTTAAACTGGTGGTGGATGTGAGAGTCTCTGGTAGGATGTTCCAGTTTTGGGGTGCACAGTAAGAAAAGGAGGAGCGGCCAGATACTTTGTCGAACCTTGGTACCATGAACAGTCTTTTGGAGTCACATCTCAGATGATAAGTGCTGCATGTGGTAGGGGAGAGGAGCTTGTTCAGATAGGCGGGCAGCTTGCCCAGAAAGTATTTGAAGGCAAGACAGGAGAGATGAACTTTGCGCCTAGACTCAATTGATGACCAAGCTAGTTCTTTGAGCATTTTGCAGTGATGTGTGTTGTAATTGCATTGGGGGACAAAGCGGCATATTGAGTTGTAGAGCAAGGGTGCGCAAACTTTTCTTGCTCGCCCCCCTGTCTGCTCTCCTCCATTGTCGTGCCCCCCCCCCCCACTTACCTCACTGAGGCGTCAAATTACGCAGCTGGGTGGTGTGACGTCACATGACCCCGCGGTGTCATTTGACGCCGCGTTGCCATGGTCACGCATTCTGAAGCCGGCTGAACCTTGATAAGTAGAGGTTGCAGAGGTCTTGCACGGGACCTCTGCAACCGCCCGTACCCCCAAAAAAATCTTATGCCCCCGCTCGAGGGAGCGCCCCTCAGTTTGCGCACCTCTGTTGTAGAGGGTATCAAGTTTGCCAAGGTGAGTTTGGGGTGCCGTGCCATATACTATGTCCCCATAGTCTATAATTGACATCAGCATCTGCTGTGTGATGCGCTTTCTGACCAGCAGACTTAGGGAGGATTTGTTCCTATATAGTACACCTAGTTTGGCATAGGTTTTAGATGTCAGGGTATCAATGGGCAACCCAAATGTTAAATGGGAGCCATACCATATGCCCAAATATTTTAAACTAGTAACAAGGGCTAGGATAGTAGTAGAGTTGGTTCTGATCTGTAGCTCCTTCATTGGAAGCTTTAGAAATTTAGCCTTGGTCCCAAATACCATTGTTAGTCTTATCTTGTCATTGTTTAGAAATAGTTTGTTTTGGGAAATCCAATTTTCAAGTCTAAAAACGTCAGATACGTGTCCAAGGTCAGAGAGGTTAGGACTGTGTGCATATAAGATTGTGTCATCCATATACATGTGTATTGAAGCTCCCTTACAAGCTGTAGGAAGATCATTAATGAACACTGAGAAGAGTAGGAGCTCCAGAACAGAGCCTTGCGGGACACCACAGGTGATATCCAAGGGTTTGGAGTTAGTGCCCGAGATAGACACATGTTGAGATCTATCTGATAGGTGGGAATGAAAGCAGTTTGAAGCATGCTTCCCTATTCCAGAGCACTGGAGTTTGTTTAGCAAGATAATATGATCAACAGTATCAAAAGCCTTTGCAAAATCTAGGAATATTGCACCAGTAAGTTGTTCCATTCCATACTGGATTTCATTGCAAGCTTTTAGGAGGGTAGTTACCGTGGAGTGTTTGGGGCGAAAGCCAGAATGGAATTGGCTAAGGAAATTTGTCTTGGTATACTGTAGTAATCACTTAATTGGGACTGAACACATTTTTCATGACTTTGGATAGTATTGGAAGAAGAGAGATTGGCCTGTAGTTTTAGACAGCGTTTTTGACCCCACTTTGACAACTCTGGCAGTTTTCCAGGTCTTAGGGATATGGCCTGAAGACAAGATAGAGTTGATTAGGGAAGCAAGTGGTTTGGCAATGGCTGGGGCATCATGTCGTAGGAACTTAGATTGCAGTGTCAGGTCCACATTGGCTGCTTAGTTTTAATTTGAGGAGTGCTTGTGTAATCTCCTCTTCAGATACTGGGAGAATTGAAAACTGTGGGCAGTGTTGGGAGAGGGTGAGGCTATAGAGCAGGGCTGCACAATATACGGCCCGCGGGCCGCATACGGCCCACGAGCCGCATGCGGCCCGCCGGGGCACCCTGTGCGGCCCGCGACGGACCCACCTAAACCCCCCCTTCTTCAACCCCCTTCCCTGGTTGGGAAAGAAGGACGTGCTCCAGTAGTGAGCGCTCTCCCCTAACCTCCCTCCTCCCTCCTCCAGCACTGGGACGCACTCTAGCAGTGTAGCGCGACCCGGAACTTCCGGGTCTGCTGCTAGAGTGCACATCCCTCGCGCTTCCCTCATGCTTCCCTGCCGCCGCCATCACCATCACCATGTAAGCATGGGGGTGGGGGGCTGCTGACATGGGAGGGGGGCTGCTGACTTGGGAGAGGGGCTGCTGACATGGGAGGGGGGCTGCTGACATGGGAGGGGGGTGGGGGCTGCTGACATGGGAGGGGGGTGGGTGGCTGCTGACATGGGAGGGGGGTGGGTGGCTGCTGACATGGGAGGGGGAGGGGGGCTCCTGACATGGGATGAGGGTGGGGGGCTGCTGACATGGGAGTGGGGTGAGGGGCTGCTGACATGGGTGGAGGGCTGCTGACATGGGAGGGGGTGGGGGGCTTCTGACATGGGTGGGGGACTGCTGACATGGGAGGGGGGTGGGGGCTGCTGACATGGCAGGTGGGTGGGGGGCTGCTGACTTGGGTGGGGGGCTGCTGACATGGGAGGGGGTGGGGGGCTGCTGACATGGAAGGGGGGTGAGGGGCTGCTGACATGGGAGGGGTTGGGGGGCTGCAGACATGGGAGGGGGGTGGGGGGCTGCAGACATGGGTGGGGGGCTGCTGACATGGGAGGGGGGAGGAGGGATGCTGACATGGGTGCGGGGCTGCTGACATGGGAGGGGATGGGGGGCTGCTGACATGGGAGGGGGTGGAGGCTGCTGACATATGGGGGGGCTGCTGAAATGGAATGGGCTGGGGGGCCTGCTGAAATGGAATGGGCTGGGGGGGCTGCTGATATGGGATGTGGGGGGCTACTGTGGGGGGCTGCTGAAATGAACTGGGGGCTGCTGAAATGGGCTGGGGGCTGCTGATATGGGCTGTGGGGGGCTACTGTGAGGGGCTGCTGAAATGAACTGGGGGCTGCTGATATGGGCTGTGGGGGGCTGCTAATATGGGTTGTGGGGGGCTGCTAATATGGGCTGTGGGGGGCTGCTGTTGGGGCTGCTGAAATGGGCTGTGGGGCCCGACTCTGTTTTCCTTGTGAGGGGGGAGAGTGGTGTGAGTTGCAGGGTGGGGGGAGAGTGGTGTGAGTTGCAGGGCGGGGGGAGAGTGATGTGAGTTGCAGGGGGAGGGAGTGATGTGAGATGCAGGAGAGAGAGTGATGTGAGGTGCAGGGGGGGAGAATGATGTGAGGTGCAGGGGGGTGGGATGTGTGTGGTGTGCAGGGGGTTATTGTGTGTTTTATGTGGAGGGGGAGTATTATGTGTGTGGGTGAGGGGGAGAGATGGGGGTATGAGAGATAGATGGGGAGTATCGCAAAGGTTGATAGTGAGGGGTTCTGGGGGAGATATGAGGATGATAATGAAGGGTGCTGGGGGAGAGATGATGATGATGATGATGATAGGTGCTGGAGGAGAGATGGTGATGATGATGATGATGATGATGATGATGATGATGATGATGATGATGATGATGATGATGATGATTTTACCCGTGCAGCCCAAATTTTTTTCCCTGGAGCAGTTCAGCCCTTCTCACTTTACGTGTTTTGCAGGCCTGCTATAGAGGTTCTCCCAGAATGAGGTTCACATATGTAGTTCAGGTTGCGTTTCACTAATAAATTAGTAGCACACCCCACAAAGTGTTCATTGAATGCAATTGCAATGTCAGTGGGATTTGTCAGGGTAATATCTTCCTTAATGGTATTACATGGTTGTTGATGGCTTGAAGGTTGGAATATACTGTTGATAAAATTCCAGAAGTTAGCTGGATTTGATGTATTCTGATGAATATTGTCAGCGTAATATTGTGTTTTTTCGTGCCTTGTTTGCCATTTGTGCACATATTCTGCAGGCATCTGTAGTTATTAAGATCCTTAGTAGGGCCAGTTACTTTGTAGCTTTTCCGCAAGGCATCACTAAGATGGTAGAGCGCTATAAGGTCAGTTGTAACCCATGGAAGGTGGGCCCCCCCGTACTCATATTCTGCGTAGTGGAGAATGGGTTTCACACAGTTTTAAGAACTCAGATTGGAAATAGTCGAGTGCGGAATCAGGGTCGGGGATTAAGTCAATTCTGTACAAAGTGCAGCTGATAAGATCAGCCAGAAACTGTTGTGGATTAAAAGTTTCTAAATGTTCTTGTGAGGAGAACTTTAGGGTTTGATTGGGATGATCTCATTTTCCTTACACAGTACACTATTGCATGGTCACTGACAATTTCAGGTAGGATGCCAGGGGATTGGATTCTGTTGGGACTAGAGGAGAGAGTCCAGTCTAGCAAGGAATGATTTCAGGTTTGTCTGTGTGGGTTGGGAAATTAGTTGCATTAAGTTACGTCACTTGAGTTGTATCTGGATTTTCTTGTTTTTAGGGTCGAGCCAATTGTAGTTGAAATCCCCAAGAACTAGCAGCTCACTCTTTTCGTTCTGAGAGGACATTAACCAAGAAACTGGGTGATAACAGTCAGGAATAGTAGTGGCCGGTAGATGCCAGCAATAAGAACAGGCTTAGAAATGGGGAGGCAGATTTTGCCAAGTAGGATTTCAAAAGGAGGGAGGGCTTGGGGGGCAATTTAGGAGCATACATTATAAGGTGTTTGCAATATAAAATAACAACCCTCCTCCTCTCTTTAACCTGTCTTTCCTAGAAATGGAGAATCCATGAATGGCGATAGTTGCATCAAGGGTTTTAGGAGTTAGCCTTGTTTCTGTGATAATGATGAGTTTGGATTTATGCATAAGGCACCATGGCCTTAGTTCTCCCAGTTTGGGCAGCAGGCTCCATATATTTAAATGGGTGACATATAGACCTTTTTGTAATTTAAAGGGGGTATTGCCAGGGGTATGGGATAGAGTTGAAAAGGGAGGGCCTGGGTTATGTTCAATATCACCCACTAAAGAGAGTAACAGTATAAATAGAAATGTGAGTATGTTGCAAGTTTTAAATTTGTGTTGTTTGCCATTGGGATGAGTAGTGTTGGGTGTGCTGGTTTTCAGAGTTCTTCACAACATTCAGTAGATAGTGCAAGGCTTTTGATTAATCCAGAGTGTATGGTGATATTGGGTGTGGACCAAGAGGGAGGGTTTTGTATTGGATAGAGAGAGTAACATTTCCATGAGGCCACAAGAAAGAACAGAGTTGAGATAACTAGCATGTTCATTATCACAGAGGTAGGTAATGTTGCATAAAGTTGCAACATGTTGCATGATTGCCTTCATGCAGATGTGGATCAACAAGGGCTAGAGATGAGATCACTATCTGTACCGTGTTAGTCGAGCTTAATAATCAAAACAAATACTCAATACCGTTATGTGGCTAACTAAATGCTTTTATTTGTGCGAGCTTTCGAGATACACTGATCTCTTCTTCGGGCGATCAGTGTATCTCGAAAGCTCGCACAAATAAAAGCATTTCGTTAGCCACATAACGGTATCAGGTATTTGTTTTTGATTATATACATACTGTACATGCATACATGCATACACACATTGTGTTCAGGAAAAAAGTCCCTCTTATTTTTCTTCATATCTTGCACAAAAATCACTACATTTTTATGAAAATACTATCTTTGCACAAATCTGCCCTGTGCTTATTTTTCATTCCCCATTATACTGAACATGTAGAGATTTATGAATATACTGTATAACAGCAATATTACTTATCAGGTTAACAATGCGCAAAAAGCTGGTGCCAAAGGAATTATCCTGTATTCGGATCCAGCTGATTACTGTGCTCCTGGTGTGAAGCCCTATCCCGATGGTTGGAACCTCCCGGGTGGTGGAGTCCAGCGTGGAAATGTCCTTAATCTCAATGGTGCAGGAGACCCTCTAACTCCAGGTTATCCAGCGAAAGGTGAGTTTCATGCTGAAGAATAAATCTGCATGATTATTTCAGTAAGGCTTCTTAAATTACTATGTGGGTCCTCTATTTACTATATCTATTGAGTATCTGAGTTTGGTTTATTTAAAAAATAAATAAACCAAGACCAAATTTAAATAAATAAATCCTACAGTAAATTATTTTTATTGAATTTCCCATAGATTGGATATTATATTCAGCATAAACCTCAAACCATTATTTTATTTTCGTTATATGATGATATGATTATGTGAATGTTATACGCATTGTGACTCACATGCCATTATAATCCTAAAATACACATGTGCATAACTTTTAAAGGAAATAAAACGGAAGTACTACTACTATAATTATACATTGAAAAATGTAAAATGTAAACATATTAAGATCTTAAAAAAATGGAAAATACATTTTTTATTATTATTATTATTATTATTATTATTATTATTATTATTATTATTATCCCCTTTGGTCTCAATGGTATTTCTTCTCTCTAATCTAATAATGTTTGGGTCTGTTGATGCAAAAAACTGCCCAATTTTTTTAGACACATCATAAGAGGTCCTAGATTGATGTGTCACCTTTTTTCTGATGCTTACGTACAATAAAATAATATAATGGTGACTGTGTTTTCTCAGAATACACATATCGATATGCCCTGCAGGATGGTGTAGGACTCCCTAAGATTCCAGTCCATCCCATTGGTTATCACGATGCTGAGATTTTGCTATGGTAAGCAGAAATATTTCCAAAATATGTTTCAATTAGAGATGTATCAAAGCTGCTAAAACAATAAACATATTAAAAACGACACCAAAGCTTCCACATTGGACTGCTTGAGCCTTAACGGATACGGATTTTGTTCCTTATTTTGAATATTACAGTAATTTGCAACATTTTAACATTTCATAAAGTACTTTGCAATAAAGACGTCCTCCTTGACGACAAACAACCCTTCTGGAAGTTTGATGATTAGGATAATCCTTGACTGTAATTGTCCTTAAATGCTCAAGGAATTAGCAGCTATTACTGCTTCTAAGGCTGCATTTATAGTAGGCGTGTGATGGAGTGCATGGCATCACGCGCACCTGTCACCAAGAGCAATGCGTGCACTTTAGATGGAGGCGTGGCGGACGCGTCACCAGGCTGGTTCGTCCTCATTGGCTGAACCGCTCACGTGACGTGGCCGTCGCGCGAAAGTACAAAATAAATTGTCTTTTTAAGAATATGCCACACGGTCGCTCTTCATTGTGCTCGCGTGCACTATGGCCGGCCCGATAGAGCTGCTGCACTTTGTTCATACAGTGTGCGAAATTGCACGCACCGCCACGCTCACTATAATCGCGGTCTTAGATGTAGCTGTAAAATAGACACAGAAACGCACACATAGCACAATAACATTCAAACACCTTAAAATCCTATTGGCTCTTACTGGAATTTGCTCACACTAAGATAATGTTGATGGAGGAACATTTAAGACTTGAATATAGGTGATAGCAATTGCTACAGTGCTTCAATGGTAACTCCGTGATCAACTTAAAGAAGGTAAAAAAATGCAATAGAGTAACTTTAAAAACACAGTTTAGTAAGCATGTCCAGCCAATTACACACTTACAGTTTGGCTGGGTAATGCGTCCCCGTATAAATTGCCGTCCGCTGCCTGCGCAGGCACTCAAGACTGGCATCAATGTCAGTGTCCTATTAAGACCAGGATGATACCTCTGGTCACACTCACACTTGCTCCAGAACCTAAACGTCTCTCATGGCTCTCATGGATGATGTCACTGGCTTGTTACAGCTTCCAAATTTGTTTACGTCTGTGCATTGCTCAGTAGATTAGCTCCACCCTACGCATTTCGTGACCTCTCAGGGTCACTTCCTTAGGGGTTTTAGCTACTCACAGTGCAGTCCAGATTTAAATAGTCCCTCTTCGCTAATTGACTATAGCTGCAAAACACAAACTGAACTACAAAATATCTTGGCAAAACACAGGATACTAAAAAACATGCTATGACATTTAGAAATAATATCTACATAACATGCTTATATAAAAAAAATCATAAAATATAATGCATGTGTAACAGGGGATTTATCCCTGTTCAGGAAATGTGCCTTTAATCCAGCAGTGTGGTGGTTAACTCCTGGTAGTCAATTAACCTACACCACCTGGTGGATTAGGTTTGGTAGAAAAGCCTGCCTTTGAGACAGGAAGTGAGAGATTGTTCCTGAGTTTCACAAGTTGTAGCACTGACCATAGGGACAGACGTCTTGAGCCTACCATAAGAGGCTGCCAGCAAGACACAGGGGAAAGTGCTTCTAAACCTGGATCCTGACATTTGCCTTATCGCCCAAAGCTGTGGACACCACAAGAACAAAGAATCCTTCCCCTACAAGAAACAGATACGTCTTTCCTTTCTAAGACTTTTTGTATATCTGCACATATCAAGATATATGTTTGGGGCTGGGAGACATGCTAATCTAAAGGGAGTTGTGGACTGCATAGGTTCCACTAGAAATACTGCCAAGTGGAACAGAAGCTTTGTTTGACCCCTTATTTGAATATGTTTGGATGATTTTCTTATGTTAAAGAAACAGGCGCAATAAAAGCCTTATTTAATTTCACCTTAAAAAGTCTCCATTGCATAACTCTGCGCACGTCCTCCTACATATGGTGACAGAATTGGGACTGAGGTGGCCCTAGAAGTTAAAAGGGGCCCCAGAGATTGCCTGTGAATTTTTTTTGTGGTTTTTGCCTACAAACAGTCTGAGCAACATAAACAAAGAATCACATGCAGCAGAGACCAGAATTAAAGTGATACACATCCAGGCAGGAAATCTATACTGCACTGAAACCCACAAAACCACAGATGGACTATTTTCCCCGATTCCAAGAGGAGAGAGAGAGACTGTGCAGGTAAACATTATTTGCCTATCACAATAAAGTGTAATATGGTCATTGAAATAGGGGTTTTGCCTTCCAGCCGTAGTCAGGGCTCAAGAAGTAAGTTAGCCCTTAAAAGGGATAGGCGTTTGTTGTTTTCAAATGTTTCGCTGAAGCAATGAATACAGATGGTGACACACGAGTGGTACTGATTCTGCAAGTAAAGGCTGCCACACCGCATAGGACTACCAGCTGTGAATGGAGTATATGCAGAAAAGTGTGAAAATTGATGCAAGACTGTGCTGAAGCAGGGGAATTTTCAGTAAACAAGTGCTGAGGGTAAAATTGCCCAACTGGGGAAAAAGGAATTGCTGAGCTGTGTAAAAGGTATCCCAAAGCCAATTGCTGAGTGTTGAATCGCCCTGCCGGGTGTAAAAGAAATATTCCACTGCAAAGAATATATTTTTTTTTCTGCAAGTAAAGTCTGTCTATGTATCTTGGGAGTAAAACAGGCACACAAAGTGTGAAGAGTGAATGCCATAATACCCAAAGTTGAAACTGAAAATTACTGAACTCAAGCAGAAAACCACATTATTTGGCTGAAGCGGAGGAATTGTACCTAGCAAGTAAATGGTGTAAAGCAAACAGAAGTTTTTACCTAGCAACTGCACATCCAGTATACCTAATGAGAGAGAATGCGTGCACAGCACTGCTGATATTGTAAAACTTACCCAAGGAAAGAAAAACAAAAAAAAAAAAGTCTACAGAGATGCCTGTGAGAGCTACGACCTCTACAAGCAAAATATGCCCACCTGTAGGACTACCACAATTGGGGGTTCTAGCAAATACAGTGGCAACAGCTGCAATAGCGCCTCCTGAGGTCAGGAAGAAAATTACACCTGATAGCCCCAAAACGGAGGACAAGATGCAGCGTTCCTGTAATGAACCCTACCCCACGGAAGAGTGGCCCTTCCAGTACAAAAAAGAGGAAGACATCACTTACGGGGAACCCGAACCGAGTCACACCCACAAAACACCCCAAGAATGGTGAGGGTGCCTGAACTCGGCACGTACCGAAAAGACTGCTCCCTATGATGTCGAAGATGATCGGCAGAAGAAAGAGCAGGAGCATCAGATCACCAAATATTTCTGTCAGCTAAAGCAACTGCAAGAAAAGCCTGGCGTATATAATGAAGCTGCTGAAGTATCAAATAAAGAAGGAGACCCCAGAATTCCTGATGGGATGGAGTCATCCAAAACAAAAAGGCGGGAAAAGAAAAAGAAAAACGGTTCTTCACTTACCTTGGACGGAACAGACACATCTGCAGATCCTGTGAAGAAAAAGGGGGACCGAGATGCCCTGTAGCCTAGAGGAAATAGAGAATTCATCCCACGGATAACCGAATATCCAGAGGGCCCAAGGCAGAAGTCGTGTACCCCAAAGAAGTGTCTGTCCGGTGCCAACAGTGAGGAACCCTCAACCAACCATCCCAGGGAAGTGGAGCCAGAACCACTGAGTGTCGATCCCTTGACCAGCCCTGAAGATGCCCTGAAAAATGCCAGGCATGACTGTGATTTGCTCCGTGAACAATTGAAACAAAAGAAAGATGATTACGCAGAGCTACTGAAAAATAAAGTGAAGCTACAGGAATATGTGCTCGCAATGTACTCTGCGGCCAGGACAGAATTGGACGATCTCAAGACTGAGCTAGATACTGCAAATGCTACTATTACCGCCATGGATGAAAAGCAGAGCCAATCTGATAAAATGATGGCTAAGCTGAAGCGGAAGTATGAGGAGGCACTGAAGGAGATGACAGTCTTTCAGCAAGAGGTTCACACTCTTCGCGTAGAGCTGAATGCCTCACAACAGGAGGTCAACAGTGTCCGGACAGAGGTGGACGTATCTCAGAAAGAGGTTCATACACTCTGCAGAGCACTGGATGCCTCACATCATGAGACTAACAGCTGCCGCACAGCACTGGAAGTCTCCAGAAAGGAACTTCACAGTCTCACTAGGAGCTGGACATTGCAAAGAAAACTATCCTCCATCTTAACTTAGATCTCAAAGTCTCTCAGATGGAGCTTCAGAACCTAAACCTGGAGATGGAAGTCTCATGCCAGGAGACTGCCCGCCTCCAAGCTGATGTGCAAAAATGGAAGGTGGACTTCAAGGAGGCCCTGAATAGTACAGAAACTGAAAAAGGAGAAAATTTAAGATTAGAAAGAGAAAACTTAAAACTGAAAGAAGAAAATTCTCATTTGACAGACGTCAAGGAAAAGAATTAAAAACTGCACGAGCTTAAAGAAATAAATAGACTTTTGGAAGATGAGAAGTTTGAAGCAGAGCACCGACTGTAGAACCAACTGCAAGGTCTGCGTACGCACCTCCAGAAGGCAGAGGAGAAGCAGCAAAATCTGAAGGAAGACAATCTGCAGGCCGCTAAAGAAGTACAAGTGTTGCAGGAATGTCTGATTACCCAGTATGTCCCTGCAAAGCAGCATGAGAAACTGAAGGCTACCCTGAGCATCACCAAAGCATCGCTAGAGGCCAAGCTTAGAACCCAGATGACTCGGCACAAAAGGGAGCACAAGAAGGTCCAGAAACTGAGACAAGTAACTGTGGCCCGAGCAAAGAAATTCACAGTGCTTCACAATACAATGAAAATGTGGAAGCAAGCTCACAGAAAGCAAAGTGTGCAGATAAATTCCCTGAGAAGAGACATGCAAGACGCACTCAAAAAACAGGGATCTCATTTCGGATGAGATTACAGTTCTACAAGGACAAGTATTGACCCTGACTAAGCGTCAGTATCCCACAGCCACAAAAACCCATGAAGACAAGGGTACAGTGAGAGCTGGGAATAACGCTCGTCTGAAAAACAAGGTTGCAAAATTTGAACCACCTAAACAAGCACTAGCAAAACCTTCAGCCGCCCAACAGGCAACAAAAAAAGGTACACGTGCTGAATCAAAACCAGAAGAATCCTTAGCTGATAAAGCTGAAAAGATGGGACATTCTCTGGAAGTGGATGTGGAATTGCAACTAAATCCCAAAGAAGCTGAACTAGCAACTCCATTGAGTGGAAAAAGTGCAGAGAGACAGCTTCAAAAGCGGAAAACTCAAAGGGCTGTTTTTAAACGCTCTGTAACTGTTGCCATACAGTCTGCCTACAATAAGAAGAGCACCCGACGCGAGGGAAATCTCATGACTGCGCACACAGTAAAAAGACTATACCTGGAAAAAGTCCTCCTCGAGCGACTGAGGAGTGCTGATCTCAAGCACCTTTGGGAGGAGACACGAAAAAACTGGAGAAAGGGCTTCAATCCCAGTGGGACTGAGGGTTCTCTTTCTCCATCCACTCTCATTCAAGTAACAGAGATGTCTCGAATGAGAGTGTAAGGATGGGCTTTGGCCGTGGCAAGCCCGAGCTTCCCACAAACAGGGAAGGTATGTAACAGGGGATTTATCCCTGTTCAGGAAATGTGCCTTTAATCCAGCAGTGTGGTGGTTAACTCCTGGTAGTCAATTAACCAACACCACCTGGTGGATTAGGTTTGTTAGGAAAGCCTGCCTTTGAGACAGGAAGTGTCAGGAATTGTTCCTGAGTTTCACAAGTTGTGGGACTGACCAAAGGGACAGACGTCTTGAGCCTACCAGAAGAGGCTGCCAGCAAGACGCAGGGGAAAGTACTTCTAAACCTGGATCCTGACATTGCCTTATCGCCCAAAGGTGTGGACACCAGAAGAACAAAGAAGCCTTCCCCTACAAGAAACAGATACGTCTTTCCTTTCTAAAACTTTTTGTATATCTGCACATATCAAGATATATGTTTGGGGCTGGGAGACATGCTAATCTAAAGGGAGTTGTGGACTGCATAGGTTCCACTAGAAATACTGCCAAGTGGAACAGAAGCTTTGTTTGACCCCTTATTTGAATATGTTTGGATGATTTTCTTATGTTAAAGAAACAGGAGCAATAAAAGCCTTATTTAATTTCACCTTAAAAAGTCTCCATTGCATACATCTGCGCACGTCCTCCTACACCATGATAATAAATTATAATAAAAAATATGTATTTAACAGAAAACTGAAAAAAGACAAAAAAAATACATAGAAAAAAAGGATCATATGAATTACTCCAAAAATACAGCATGTCCTACAAATCCCCCAAAATAAAAGTCTATATTAAGTCCATTTGGGGTAAGTATCTTAAGGTTATAGATCCAATAACTCATTTTTTGTGATCTGATTTAACTTATTGCGCCCTCTCCAATTAGGTTTAGGGCAATAAATTCCAGCCCATGTTTAAGTTTGAAATGATTGGAAACACTGGGGGTAAGAGAAGGGGGGGGATAAGACCCCTCTTGATGTTATAGGAGTGTTCTGTTAACCATCTCTTAAGGGGTCTACCTATTCTCCCTACATATTGGGGGTCTCATGGGCACGCCAGCAAGTTCACAATGTAACTGCTCCTGCAGTTCATAAATGTATCCATTTTGCACACTTTTTTTTGGTAACAATAGACCTAAAAGTGTGACATTTGGAACTGTACTGGGATCCCAATGAGGGATTCTGCTCCTTAGCAGATGGACTGTTCTCTGGTAAGAATTATCAGTGTTATAATAAGATTAGCACTGTTTTTGTGCACAGTGTTTGCATTTCTTTTTCTTTACATTCTAATATTTCAGACCAATCAAACAGTTAAAACAAAAGGATAGTAGAAGGTCCTTTAACAGTATAGTTCTTGGGCTATTTTAGGAAAGCTAACAGTAATAAAAATGGGTGCCATCCTTTCATGGGAACATTATAAGCTTCCTGCAGAAAAGTCCTGTTTTGCAGGTACCTCAGTTTCATTTGAAGGGTAATTATGGAACTAACTTTCTATTGTTTATACCAAAATAAGTGTAGAATTTGTGACAAAATATATACAGCTCCAGAGACCTCCCGGTGAAAGATATAAAGGCTTTAATCTCCCTGACCAGAACACTTATCTGTGAAAACATTATGGCTGCCTCACTCTGGCTACCCATAGAAAGCGATGACATCATCAGAAAATGACATTGTGACTATCCGTGGCTTTATTTTGTGAGCTTATCCACCATATTTATACACGTAAATAACAAACTCCAATATCAGTTGATCACCGGAGCTGTAAGCATTGTAGTTAACCCATTTGCTTCTAAAGAGACCTGTAATGCATTATTGTGTTACTGATTCCTCTGGCAGCAGAAGGGTTATACCAGAATGGTACATTTGGCCATGACCAAACCACTGCAAGTGCTCCACCGCCACACATGTCGCTGCCTGGAGAAGACCATGCCGGGATACCTTGCCGCTTGCGATCTCGATGACGCCATCTTTAAGTGTCCGACGCTGCTCCAAGGACATTTCAAGATATCCCACGCACCCACCGCTGTCCTTGTAGCGGCTCGGGACATTTAAAGATGACATCATCATGTAACGATGCTCGACTCAAACAGGAAGCGTCCTGCAGGGCTGAGTTAGGAGTGTGAAAGAACCGACCTGAGCCGAGGGACAGAGTCCTGAAAGAGTAGTCAGACATAGGCAGAAGGTCAGGGCTGGTGGTCGAGATAGGTGAAAGACAGGGATGGTTGTGGTACGTAGCCGGGTCTGGTAATGAGAAAGACAATCGAAAAGGGCGTTGTTTGTACACAGCATAAACTGAAAACTTTGCTCGGCAGCTTCCTGCTTACAAGGCTGTCCTTTTAAAGAAAGTTGCCAGGAGCAGCAATTGAGAATCCTGCCACAGAGGGCGAGCTAGAGCAAAATCCTGGAGCGGTCTCTGAAAACCCGAGATGGATTTTTCAAAACCTCATACATCGTGATCACGAGCTGCAAGG
Organism: Ascaphus truei; assembly: GCF_040206685.1. Lineage (NCBI taxonomy): Eukaryota > Metazoa > Chordata > Amphibia > Anura > Ascaphidae > Ascaphus > Ascaphus truei. Next base: position 401,349,403 of record NC_134485.1, on the reverse strand, counting down.
TTTCCCGGTGGTGAGCTCTCCTGGTTTGACCGCAGCCAAACACCCTAAACTGCTTGAGAAAGCGTTCATGGAACAGGGATATTCCCCCAGTGAAGTTAACAGAATTATGGAAAATGCTACAAATGTTTCAAGGCCCCAACTGTTGCAATAAAATGAGAAAACAAATTAGTTGCATGCATCTAGCTGTTACCTATCATTCCGCCTTACAACCCCTTAAAGGCATCATTAAAGAACCCCAGTCAAAGCTCTGTGAAGACAACAGCATCGAATAAATACTCCCTACACAACCACTACTGTCATTCAAACAACCCCAAACCTTTCTAATTTCATTATTTGGAACGCACGCTCTGTACAAAGAAAACCTGTAGAAACATATCCACAGAAGACTCCATCTATACACCTCAAAACAAGTCATTTAAAATCCAAGGGACATTTGCAAGCTACAGTAGTCTCAGAATGTGGTGTATTACAACATATGAAAACAAAATGCCCTAATATTGGATTTGTGGGAAAAACAAGCGTTGTAGTACAAACAGATGCCCAAATATAGAAAGTGAATAAATGAAGTGCACAAATCAAGTGCCACACAATCTTATTTGTGCACTTCGTTTATTCAACTGCTTGCGCTCCAACACTTGTTTTATATCTATTGGAGGAATTGTGCAAGATTCTTTGTAGGATCTTCACCAGGAACCATTGGGATATTACCCCTGATTTTATGCTCACTTTTCACATTGTTTATTTGATTAATTTATTTGTACAGAATTGCCACTTGGGTTCATTAAGTACACCGGGCAATATTAGTGCTCTTTTCTTTTATTAACAATTAGGTTAAAAAAATATCAGGTTAAAACATGCCCTATCATATGCAACACTACCGTTTTCAGTACATTAATATGTTACTTAGCTCTTTGTCTTGTGCCGATTTGGGGCTCCAGGTAATGCCCTCTGGACCCTATGAGAGTTCAGAGAATCCTTCTTCTCTGTAAGTTCAATGTTAAGAACTGGACATCCCTGCTTCACCACGGTCTCGCGTCCTTCATTCTTCTTTCTTGGGATTCAAACCCAGGCAGTCCCAGCAGACTCTGAGACCACTGTCCATCGGGTCTAGGGGACTGTGCCAGCCTCTTTGCTGGGAGCACTTTCACTCTTTCTCCCCCTTTTCTCTGGGGAAAGCAGTCTCTCTCAGAATGGCAGCTCTCTGTATCTGCCTTAAAACACTTCCTTGTTCATTCAGGAGCCCAGTCTGATTAGCTGCAGCTGAACTAGCTTCTCTAGTGGAAATTAACTCCCTGTAGGCTGGAAAGCATACTACTGTATCTGCAACACTCCAGCCTATACATGGATAGTGATTGCATCCCAAGATATAGAGATAGATGTGTGGATGTTTCAGTCATCTTCATTGCTGCCCATCCTGACTCCAGGTTGTCTGTAGTGTGAATATAAATAGTCACTGATTCCTTCCCTGACACATTTAAAATATTACTACAGTACATGTAGCCTAAATATAGTGAGCTTGGAGGGTGCACAGTTTTTGAGAGTGTTTACAATGGCTTCCCAGAATTTTGGTGCTGTCTACCTGAGCTTTGTGGTCCAAGGGGTTCGAGTATGAGTAGGGGTACTTGCTTAGAAGCTCCCCGATACCAGTTTGTATGTAGTGAAGTTTAATTACATTACAATAGCAGTTGTCACTTATTCCCTGATGACAATTTTCACACATTACTACAGTACTAATAACATATGTACCTATGGCATATCCTCTCCCAACTCCCAATGTAAACATCGTACTACAAATTGAATACAATCTCTGACTTGTTGTACAACTGCCATACCAGAGGAAGAACCCTTTTGGGATTGAAAGTTTGTGTCACGGTTGTGCTCGCCACAAACTCGGGTCGGACCGCGTGGCTGAGGTAGGGTTGTAAAAGCACCGACCTTAAACCTCGCAGGCTGATCCGGATTGCGCAGTTCATAGTCGTACGTAGCAGGGTCTGGATTGGAGAAGACAGCATCGTCGTTGTACAAGCCAGGGTCAGGATAGGAGACGTCAGAATAAACATTGTCCAAGCAAGAGTTCGGCAACAGGGAGTCAGGAGAACCCCGCTTTGGCTTATGAGCGCGGGGGGGTTCTCTGCGCGTGCGGCGACCATGGCCCATGGTACTGGTCTCAGGAGGTGGAAGACAGACCAGATTTACACACCGCCTAGCTGCACGGTTAAACCAGCGCTACAGCGCAAGAGTCCTGAGCGGGTTAGGGAATCCTCTGTAGCAGCGCAGGAACCAGGACACGGCCTCTCTAGATTAGGGAAAGAGTAGGCCCCAGGAACCAGGAAGCTGTAGATACACAGGGAGACCTCCGCTTCAGTGTAGGAATCCAGGAGACTGAAGGACGCAGGGGCGAAACCTCCGCTTCAGCACAGGAGAACAGGAAGCTGACGGACGCAGGGACGAAACCTCTGCTTCAGCACAGGAGAACAGGAAGCTGAAGGACGCAAGGGAAACCTCCGCTTCAGCACAAGAGAACAAGCAAGAGCTTGTGGCAGAACAGTTGGTGACATCCGGTAAGGACTATGCTCGGCAAGGAGCATTATGGGAAGGCAATACTTAAAGGCCAGCAGGCCAATCCCCAGCGGGGGTGTGAAGGTATTGCTCCAATGAATGAATGCAAGTCTAGGTTGCATAATAGGCTGCACAGCTGCAGTAGATACCAGAGGGAGTGTGTATAGCTTTGGTGAGTGAATCCAGGCTGCAGCAAACATCAGGAGAGCTGTTCCAGAACTGCACCGGTCTGCAAGGTAAGGTAACCAGTAACCCGCGGAGCGGATTTCTGACAGTATCCCCCCCTTCACGTGAGACCTCCGGGCGAACATGAACACTCATAGAGTTGGAGGACTGGGAATTGTTGCTGAACCGTCTAGGATTGGGGTTAGAATCGTGGTCCAGGGACTCGTGGTTAACCCTTAGTGTACTCCCACCCCCCGGTGAGAACTGCGGCCAGACAGGGTCATCCATGGGTCTTGGGGACATTGAGTTGTTCCTAAAATTCCTTAGGTGGAAAGGATATCCGTAAACGAGCAGTTCTTTGGTGAGTACAGTTCTAGGATATGAGATAGATGGAAGAAACATCCTTGGTACATGGCTCGCCTCGCAAAATGTCTTGGAAATCCAGGGCTGTGAAGAACCAGAGGGCTCCAGAGCAGAAACGGAAGAAGGACCCCCACTGAAAGCCCAGTCCTTAATAGAGGAATCGGAATCTAGGATCAGCGGCCCTGCTAGTTGATCGAATATACCAGGAGGGACTTTGTAACAGAAAAAGTCTTGGCTGACCACTGTATGTTGGAATTTGCGAGGAATTTTTCCTCTAGAAGGCTCCCAGGTAATGGTTAGTAAGGGTATAGGCTGGTTGGAAGCTTCTCCCGGTATTGGTATGGAAGGTGACAAGGCATGCAGTAAACCAGGCATAGGGACCGAAATCTTGGGATACGTACAGAGTATTTCCAACTGAGAGGAAATAACAGGGGCAACTGAAAAATCCGAGGCCCCAAACCATGGTTTAGCAGGAGCAGATAAGCAAACAACAGTAGAGCTCTCCAATACTGGGAAATCTTAATTGGAAGATAGTATTGTCAGTGAATCAGGAATAGACCTTGGAATTTTCCTATCAGGAACTTGAGAAAAAGGCAGAGCCAGGGTAGTGGCGGGAGGGAAGCTAACATCAGAAGCTGAAATCTGTACCTCAGTGACAGAGACCTGAGAATCAACAAGCAGCAAGTATGACTTATGAAAACTCTTAATGACAGGCACCTTAGGAGTACAAGGAGTTTTCTCTGAAACTGCAATGGCCCTAACCACAGGGGTGCCTAACCTGACACAAACAGGAATAGGTGTGTTTTCTAGTGCAAAATCTCTGATCCCAGGACTCCTAACAGATAGTAAGGGTGTCTGGGTTTGATTAGAGAAAAAATCAGATGTATTGATAAGTGACTTAGAAACAATTACAGAGGTTCTAGATTTGCTGGACATGTGAGAAAAAATACCCTTTAAGACAGGAGCTATAATCTCCTCCCAGAGTAAGCCCATGTTTGCTGGGGCATTTTTAGACACAGCACTGAGGGACTGGGTCTCAGCAAAGGCAGGACAGCTAAATAGCTCAGATTTAAACCCTAAGACTTGTAATATATGCATGGTGACCTCAGACAGTACTAAGGGAGTGACTACAGATATGCTGAACCCTGAAGGATTAGCCTGGACAGAGAAATCAGGGGGGCCCCCAGTCAGGCTAACCATTGTAGGAAGAGATTCAGAATCTGAAGGAAAATCATTACCTCTCAGAGTCTCAGGGCCAGTAAGACACAATTCAGGGAGAGGGGAACCAGTGTGCAGGCTTCTTACTAGTATAAATGAAAAAGCGTCACTTTTGAGAGAAAGCCGTGTGTCAGCAAACCCTCCTGGAAACACAACATGAACCCCAAGAGAGACATATAGACTACTGTATGCGTTTAATCCTAAGCTTAGTGAAGAGGAGCACCCAGACAGTACACGGGGTTTAAACCTAACTGTACTGGTCTCTGAAGTAGGTATTTGGTAAGGAATGTCTGGGAAACCAAAAATGACTGCAGATTCCACAATGTGGGAACTATGCACTGAAGCAGGGATCACCGCTCTCTGGGCGACAGACTGGTTCAGTGAAATACCCGGGAGGAGGAACTCTGTGGCTAAGTTTAGGGGAAACCCTGACTCCTGAATACATTTTACAGGAACCAGAACTTTAGCTGAAGTCTCCGGAGGTGAAACTGCGGAAACTTGAGCTGAAGCAGGGGATTTATAGCAAAGAATTTCTAAGGAATCCTTAAGGTTAGGGGACTCCTTCAATGCAACCTCTGCTGTCTGACTTGTGGACTCATTCTCTGAGGCTAAAACAAAGGCATTAACTTGGAGGCAGCAAGAATTTACAGGGGTTAATTCAGACCATACCTGAGAGTAAAACATAGCTAGACCTCTCTCTGAATTGGGGAAGACTAGGGATCTCTCTTCTGGTGCTAGGGGCGTGACCTTAGCTGGCAGAGAACAGGGAATAGCAAAAGGAAACTGAGAGAACTGCCCCCCAAGGGTTAATACAGAACTGACCCTGGGAACAGAACTTAGGGATTCTTTCTCAGACGGGGAAAGCGCACAGGACTGTTTGGTTGGGGTTACAGTAGACATATCATTGGAATCAGGGCACCCGGGCAAACAATCAGGGCTAGGGACCGTGGTAGTAACTACGTTGGAGAGCAATGCTAGTGGGACAGTTTTGTCATCTCCTGGAGAGGAAGGTATGCTCCCAGGTTTAGCAACAGGACTGGCAGCAGAGCGGGACCGCCAAGCGTCAGCGCAGCTGGCGAGGAGGGAATCCTGTTCTATTATGCAAATGTCCAATGTTTTGGAAAGTAGGCAGAGTATCTTTTGTACGTGAGCAAACATGAGGAGAGGATCCTCTGGTACTACGTAAATGTCCAATGATAAGGCCAGGGCATGAAGTGTATTACAGGCGGTGGCCAGTTTCCCAGGATTCACATTATCCCAGGACAAAGGGGAATCAGGGAAGAGAATACTAGCGGCCAGAAGCTGTTTTAAGTACTTGAGGCGATAAGCCTTCAAAAAGAGATCTTTACGGCATTTTTCTTGCAAAGGGGTTAAACCTTCAAACATAAACGGATCTCCCATTTGAGGTAGTATTTCGCATAGGTACTGGGACTGGCCTACGGGCCGGGACAGGAGTTCAGACAGAAACTTACCAACCCTCACCACAGGACGGTCCGAGTTTGTGGGGCCGAGCATACTGTCACGGTTGTGCTCGCCACAAACTCGGGTCGGACCGCGTGGCTGAGGTAGGGTTGTAAAAGCACCGACCTTAAACCTCGCAGGCTGATCCGGATTGCGCAGTTCATAGTCGTACGTAGCAGGGTCTGGATTGGAGAAGACAGCATCGTCGTTGTACAAGCCAGGGTCAGGATAGGAGACGTCAGAATAAACATTGTCCAAGCAAGAGTTCGGCAACAGGGAGTCAGGAGAACCCCGCTTCGGCTTATGAGCGCGGGGGGGTTCTCTGCGCGTGCGGCGACCATGGCCCATGGTACTGGTCTCAGGAGGTGGAAGACAGACCAGATTTACACACCGCCTAGCTGCACGGTTAAACCAGCGCTACAGCGCAAGAGTCCTGAGCGGGTTAGGGAATCCTCTGTAGCAGCGCAGGAACCAGGACACGGCCTCTCTAGATTAGGGAAAGAGTAGGCCCCAGGAACCAGGAAGCTGTAGATACACAGGGAGACCTCCGCTTCAGTGTAGGAATCCAGGAGACTGAAGGACGCAGGGGCGAAACCTCCGCTTCAGTGCAGGAATCCAGGAGGCTGAAGGACGCAGGGACGAAACCTCTGCTTCAGCACAGGAGAACAGGAAGCTGACGGACGCAGGGACGAAACCTCTGCTTCAGCACAGGAGAACAGGAAGCTGAAGGACGCAAGGGAAACCTCCGCTTCAGCACAAGAGAACAAGCAAGAGCTTGTGGCAGAACAGTTGGTGACATCCGGTAAGGACTATGCTCGGCAAGGAGCATTATGGGAAGGCAATACTTAAAGGCCAGCAGGCCAATCCCCAGCGGGGGTGTGAAGGTATTGCTCCAATGAATGAATGCAAGTCTAGGTTGCATAATAGGCTGCACAGCTGCAGTAGATACCAGAGGGAGTGTGTATAGCTTTGGTGAGTGAATCCAGGCTGCAGCAAACATCAGGAGAGCTGTTCCAGAACTGCACCGGTCTGCAAGGTAAGGTAACCAGTAACCCGCGGAGCGGATTCCTGACAGTTTGTAAACTATTGTTGGTGCAATAAATTGATTTACTTTTTTTTTGCAAATAATAAAAAACAAATTTTTTTCTTATTTGGAGGCTTATTTGGGAGATGGTTCACTTGGTTTATGATGGTATTGCTTACGGTATAAAATGATTTCTTTCTATGAATTTTTATGTCTAATAAGTTTTCTTTCTTAACAGTAATATGGGAGGACCTTCTCCTCCAGACAAAAGTTGGAAGGGAAGCCTAAATATCTCTTACAACATTGGTCCTGGATATACCGGAAGCCAAGCATCACAGTTAGTATACCACTTATTTTTCTTATGAGGTTAATATATTTTATTTGCTTTCACAATACACATGTATTGCATGTAGATGTGTGTTAGGCTATGGTCCCTCTCTCCCAGAAAGGGGCAGGAAAAGTAAATAATGAAATTGTATATCTTTGGCTCTGTGATCACGGGACAATGGAAAAACACTTTCCTTGAGTTAAATGAGCTACATCTGTATCTGCCATGCTGAAAAATCTGACATTTTAGCACAAATTACATTTTTGTTGTGTTAGATGCAATTTGATTAACAAAAGGATCAAAGCTAAAATTAGATGGGAAGCTCTTCAGGTCAGGAACTTCTTTTACGAGTGTTACTTTTATGTCTGAAGTGCTTATTCCCATTATGTGTTATTTGTATTTGTTGTTTATATTATTATGTCACGTAAATTACTGCTGTAAAGCTCAATGTACATTGATGGTGCTATTTAAATAAAAACACATATAGTACATACATAGGGTGTTAATAGTAATAGTGTAATGGCAGGTCAAAAGCAAAATGTTTGCTATGTCAAGCTATATTTTTAATATATGAAGCCCAAATGTAATCATATATATGATGTTTTTGGTTTAGGAAGATCAGAATGCACATCTATACCTTCAGCGAAATAAGAAGAGTTTACAATGTAATTGGTACCATAAAAGGAGCAGTGGAACCAGGTGACACATCAGTCAACGATGAGAGATTTTTTGCAAACTTCTTCAAACATACGAATTAACCATTTGAGCATTCTTGGCGTGTCTTCATATTTCTGAAACTGACCTTATCCACTTAAGTACAATGGCCATTATGAATGTTAATACATAGCTAGTAATAGTCAATAAAAGATGAGTTGTTTTAGAAATAGCCTTTACTGTGCAAAAAGGATTGTTTCCCAGATATTTTTTGTATCCCAATAATTCAATGTGCAGATTCCATCCCCCCACAAATACAGAAGCCCTTTTCTATGGGTTTTTCTGGGTCGCAGAGAAGAAAACATCTTACAAAATGAATGACTTCTCTTATTTCCATAGTATACAGTATATTCATTTATTCATAGTAAATAGTGTTTTGAGAAGAAAATCTCCTTTGTAAGGCTGGAAGTGTATGGTAATATTACACATGTTTACACAATCCACCACATTTATTTTCAGGAAGGTATTTTTTCCGTACACTTTAATGATGCAGTTCAACTATTCTATTTCTTAGACAGGTATGTCATACTTGGTGGTCACCGTGATTCCTGGGTATTTGGAGCTATTGATCCACAGAGTGGAGCAGCTGTTGTCAATGAGATTGTAAGGAGTGCTGGGAAATTGAAAATACAAGGTACAGTTATTGTATGCTACATTTTGGACTCGTACTGAGGGCCATGTGTACTAAGCAGTCTTCTGCTATAAAAACCCTTCCATTGCTGGAAGACACCTCACAGCCCATTGACTTTAATGTGCGAACAGTTACTGTTATTTCTTGTCATTACACACTATGGGCCTCATGCAGTAAGCGTTGATAAGGGAAATATGGCCATGTTATAGCCAAAATTGGGTTTGAGATTCAGTAAGCGCCGATAAGTGCTTCATATCGCCAGGTTTCGGAGCCGATAATTTGGTTATGGCCAGTCGCCTGCCGATAAGCCTGTTTTCGACACTGATCGCCACTTTTTTAAATCGGCTGGATTCAACAAAAAAAAACAGCTTATCGGGGCTGATCGGCACTACGAAATTGAGATGTTATGGCCGATTTCTCCCGCCAACTAAAGTTGGCAGTTTGGACGGGAGAACGATCGCTAAGGCTGCCGGAACGGCACTTAGAAAAAAAACATCTTCTGTACATCAATGGAAGTCAATGGAGCGGGGACGTATAACAGTATAGTACTGTTTACGTTTCATTGCTCACAATACAAGGGGGATTTGCATTACAGTGTGGGGGCATTCCCTGCATTGTGTCACAGCTGATGTGTCTTATTTGCATAACATTCGACTTTTACATGTTTTCAGCATTTGCGGGTCACATTACTCATCATGTGATGATGTGGCAAGGGAAAATACTATACTACACTCTTAAAGGAGAACCTCACATCATATCACACATTTTACTCAACTCAGCGACAATTATTTACATGATGTCACACATGTCACACATGTCACTCATACACAGTATATTCATCTTCCTTTACATTACACAATGCTTGTAATGTGACACGCATCTTTAAACGTTCATGTACATCTGTCTTCTCATGTTTACATATACTTTTGGGTCCTCCCTATTTTCATGACGTCACTTATTGGACGCTCAATCACATTGCATGTTTACATTGTAACCGTTGCATTACAAGCACTTCAACCTAACTTATACACACATGTACAGTAATTCATCATTGGGACACCTTGTAAACTCATTCTATACCAACTATCCTCCTTACACAAATGCATGCATATGCACACGACTATTCATTGTTGCCAACATGTCACAATAACATGGATAATTACACATGTTACACAAAACTTTTCCCACGTCAATCTCAGCCTTTTTGTCTCATTACATGACTGACTCTTGCGTTCACAAGTGTTACATGCATTGCACATGCAACTATTTATTTGCAAGCAATCTTTGTACAAAGCTTCACGTCACATCATTGCCAAATATCATCATTCCCTGCAGAATACACACAACAAATACTTAGAACAACAAGTGCACACAGCTTGCCACAGAAGTACTTTATTATGTTAATGTAACACCTTGCATTTTACTATGTCACCTGACATCATCACATACCTATTTAAAGGACGCACATTACCTGCTCATTCACAGCTACTCATTTCAAAATGTTGCGAATGTTTAGGAGACGCAGGAACATTCTTTTCTATGACATGCTTGATGATCAAGAGAATGATATAGGGCAAGGTAGGGACACACCGAGGGACAGTGACAGTGACGCGGATACGACAGGGACAGGGAGAGGGACAGGCCGAGGGACAGGTAGAGGGACAGGAGATCAGAGGAGAAGACAGAGGAGACAACTTGTGCCTCGTCCGCGTCTGTACAGGGAGAGAACCCTGTTAGATGGGATGAGTGAGGAGGAGATTGTAAGTCGCTATCGTTTGAGTTCAGCAGCAATCTTAGCTCTTTATGAGGAGATAAGGGGGGATTTAGATTTTTTCACAGCCAGAGGTCGTGCAGTCCCTGGGCTTGTTAAAATGCTGTGCTCATTACATTATCTTGCTTCCGCGTCATACCAGACAACTGTGGGCATAGTGGGCGGGGTCTCGCAATCTACATTCTCGCGGGCCTTGACCCAGTTTCTCTATGCACTCAATAGACGCGCTAGGAATTATATTCATTTTCCTACAGAGGCAACAGAGTGGCTGGAAGTCAGGACTGGCTTTTATAATATAGCAGGGATACCATCTGTGCTGGGTGCAATCGATTGCACACATGTTGCTTTGATTGCACCTAGTCAGAGTGAGCATGTGTACCGCAATCGGAAGCACTACCATTCACTCAATGTACAGGTGGTATGTGATGCCACGATGAGGATAATGCATGTGGTACCCAAGTTCCCTGGTTCCAGTCACGATTCCTCTATCCTGAGGAACTCTTCAGTCTTCCATGCGTTCGAAGAGGGACATTTTGAACCTGGTTGGCTGCTGGGTGAGTACATATTTACATGTTCTAACACAAAACACATGTTGATTTAGGAATGTTGGCATTGTACAATTTGATCACTAATGTCAGCTTATGTGTGCTCCATTCATTATAGGTGACTCAGGATACGGAATTAGGCCGTGGCTCTTGACTCCGGTGCTAAACCCTCAAACTGAAGCAGAGGACAGGTACAATGCAGCCCATATATCTACAAGATCTGTTATAGAGAGGACATTTGGCCTACTCAAGACCAGGTTTAGGTGTCTGGACAGAACTGGTGGGGCTCTTCTATACAAGCCTCAAAAAGTGTCTGATATTATCCTTGCCTGTTGCATTTTGCACAATGTTGCACTCAGGCACAATGTACAGTCAGACCTAGCTGAGGCTTTGGTAGACGAGCATCCCACCCATGTAGCTGCTGAAAATGAACAAACAGCCAGTGGTGGCCAGACACGACAGAATCTCATCAATTCATTTTTTTCTTGTAAGTACAAACTCATATGTTCCTAGTACTACTTTTATAGTTTAATTATGTTATATTAACAATAATGTTTCTTTATATAACCTTCTGTTAGGACACAGATGAATATGGGTTGCACACCTTTCTTTTCTCTGCTGTGTGCACAAAGGGATGTGGCACCGGTATGTTATTGTTGCACAGGTTATATAATCCCTCTTCAATTGTACTTTAGTTGTGTGTATGTGAATACAACTTGGGTAACAAAGCAATAATATTTTAGCATTGTGTTATTCCTTATGCTAAGACAAAACACATATTATGCCCATAATCATTCATGCTTCTAGTATGCTTACATACAATGTTATTGGTGCAGTGTAACATGTACATCCAGATGATGTGTACACCAGGCAGATTTACATTTTGAATGTCATGAAATATACATGGTGTTGTACATTTAACACCAAATACACACTTTGCTGTGTTGTTTACGGTACTGAAGATGGCATGTCAATGTTTGCAATTTATATATTGTTCCTTTGCATTATAGGTATATCTCCAGTATGACTGATCATGGTATGTATATTTGCTGACATCTCTCATAAGATGTGGCTACCTCAATCTTCCTATAATTATTGGAACTAAAAACCCAACATATTGGTTTAAACACAAATGTTACATATATGTATTTTCTGTATCATGTATATGCATTTAGGTACTCTTGAGCTTTCATGTGCATTGTATTACAAAATGATTACTCACATTTCATCACATTTTATGTATGTTTCCTTATAATTTCCATTAATGTAATATAGAGGTGGTTGGAGAAAAGGGGATAACTGTACTTATTTGTTTACTTACGGGAGCACATTCATCACTAGCATAGACACACTTTTTAAGACAACTGTTTGTGTCTCTATCAATTGGTGTAGGATCCATGTATAACACCGACAAATGATAACACCAGCTTTATTATGGTAGCTTATATCATCATATTGACTATACTATGTATTTCTAAACGATTAATAAACACAGTAAACTATAGTTAGTTAGGTTAATGAAATATACACAGAAACGTACTTCATAACATGATGGTGATGTCATATTCAGAACATCATGCATTGGAGGGGACCATAACATCTGGCCAGTAACATTATTTGCTACAGTCCCAAACCATTTTATCTACATACCCATGTAACAAGAGATTTTAAAAATAAATGGCTACTTGGTTGTAAGTGTCCTTTACATTGGGAGAAGGAGTGGCTCAGTGAGTAAAGACACACACTGGCACTGATAGTTTGAAGCAGGGGAGTCTGGTTCAATTCCCGGTGTGGGCTCCTTGTGACCTTGGCCAAGTCACTTTATCTCCCTGTGCCTCATGCGGCAAAAAAACATTTGTACGTTCCACGGGCCAGGGACCTCAGGCTGAAACATGTGTCTGTAAATCGCTGCGTACAACTAGCAGCCCTATACATGAACATGCTCATATTATTATTATTATTGTTACATAGTTTCGACAGTCATACGTTCCATTACATATTATAATACACAAATGTGTTAGCAGAGTGGGAATGGTTGTTATATATAAAACACACCATGTCATAAAATGTTAGTAGTCATTAAAGAACACTCAATAAAAATTCATGAGGCACTCTTTTGCAACATCATTATGTTAATTAAGTGCTTATGCAATATAGGCATAAGGGTATCACATTTTTAATTGTTTGTTAATAAGCGCTGCAAGCAATATAAAATTAGTTCCATATGTAGTATAGTAGTCGGTGGCTCCTCCTCACAATCATCTCATATAAAGGTAGACTCTTCTGAAATCATACATTGATCCGATTGTATCTTCCCCGACATCTCTGAAATACAGCAAACACATGATGGTCAAAGATGGCACCTTACTAGATATGCATCCGTGACAACGCGTTACGCAGCTCTATATGATTGTGTAGATACACACGTCAGTCACTTATATGTTAGAAGTAAAACTGTTCATCAGTATGTAATGTTTCTTTAAATTTGTAGCAGGCATAACTATGTATAAGAAGTGAACGTTGCCTGTATACTGAAAGATGTGCGCGCACATCTTTGTGTGCGCACGCACTTCACGCTTGGCTCCACTAACTGTTAGCGCATGCGCAAAACAAAGCGTACGTTGTGCGTTCAATACATGTTGAAAATACCAGTAAACATAACATCTTTATTTCAAATACAATGAAGACGAAACTACATTCGTTCTAAACGAGTACATCTGTATTCTTTTTAAACAGACGTGTTTGAACAGAAAGCAAATGCAATACGTGTGACGTCATGTTAAGCCAGCGTGAAACGCACGCTAACACTCCTCCCACTCAATTAACATTCGGCTAACGCCCAGGGTACGCCTACAAACACTGAGCCGCACGCATCACACACTGCAGTTACCGTTACTATAACAAAACATGACAGCCAATAGGCTTTGAGGCGCGCACGTCGCTTGGGGGCGGGACTTACATCACTAATCCTTTTTAAGGACGCCTTGGCCCATGACAAGGGTCCCACGTCATACGTGGTGGACCCGGTTTTCAATGTTGTAGATGTTGCATGATAACAAAACAGGTATGTGTTAGAGTAATGGAAAAATGTTGCTAATATGTTTAAAGGGATAGGAAAGTACGTATATTTATTCCGTCAGCAATGTGTACTACTCTTTCAGGTCCTACTATATTGTATTAGGAAACAATTTGTTTGTGATCGCTACATGTTATGCAGTCTGCAATGTTACGCTGTATCCACGCATTGAAAGTGAAAATGGTGGTTACAAAAAAAAAAAAAATTTAAACGCAGAGTCAACGCATAACGATTGTTATATTTACCATTCTTCTAGAATTAACTCTTCGCCTGGCTGCAACTGGTCGCTCCAGAAATGCAAGCCATTTTCATCCACGCTTAACCCAACCGCTGAATCCAGTATGGCACATATCTCCTCCAGGATGCGCTCATAGGAATCGCCACTGCTTTCTTCAAATAATTGGTCGGGAGGTAGGTTCATTTCTTCCGGTTCCCATTCCAATGCAATTTCAGCTGAAAGGCTTGGTACATAATCATAGTACTTTTGTTCTTGTACAATGTGGGTTTCAGGAATGGAGGCTGCAGATATTGCAGCACGTATCGATTCAAACGGATCAGTAGTAGCGGATACATTGCTATTGCCATTAGGAATAAATATGCCTTTCACGACAATATAAGTGCCGTCTTTCAGGATAAATTGTTTTTCCGGGGCAATCTTCCAGAAACCATAGGTGTGTTGTAGCTTATCCTGGTCACGTTCAAAAAAGTCATTACTTGATAAAGTGAATCTTATTGAGGAATTAAAATTCCGTGCATGCTTACGGTCTTGGTAATAAGGATATTTTGCTCGAATGAAATCATCGATTTGGCGTGTGCTTGCTTTCTGTCCGCGACTGTTCAAGATGGCTTCACAGATCATGTACTTATACCCTAAAAGGGGATTAATATTGTTAACGAATTCATCAGCCATGTCTGAGTAGCACAAAAGCTGTGTGCAGGTCTGTGTTATTTGCTCATCAAAATGAATGTGCTGAATGGCTAACAAACTCCTGTTTTTCCTTGTCAAGGTCAACAAAACTAACTACTTTGACTCCTTATTTCAAACGCCAATTGGATTTGGTTGTCTAATTGGGTTAACAGTTGTGGTTCGTGATATGGGACTGTGGGAGAAACATTTCTCCTTCTTTTATCTCGTTTGTGAAAAACATCCCTAGACTGTGAATGCGTTCACATAGTGTTTTTTTGAAAACTAACAAAGACCAGTGTGTGAAAATATTTCTTAGCCAGGCATATCAGTAAAAACACACCTGCAAAAAGAAATGTTTTTTCCCCGCTTACATTTCTGTGTGTATGTGAAAGTCTGGTTAACTCCCTGTCTGCATGAGTTTAAATACGTGTGTATATATATATATATATATATATATATATATATATATATATATAAATATATCTCTTATAAAAATATATATATATTTATATATAATATTTTATTTTTTTTTATATTGCAGGAGTACACACAACATTGATGGCATTAAGTATACCTTGTATGAAACCTATTTAAATGGTGAGAAACATGATTGAATTAAGTAATAAACATTTGTTTAAGCACAATACTGTTAGAGTCTCATACTTAGGATATTTCTCAAACATTAGGCCTGTATTATTAAAATAGTGTTTTCACAAGGAAGCATGAAGTGTATTAGTTTGTGTATACCAGTTTATATAGTACTATATATATATATATATATATATATATATATATATATATATATATATATATATATATATATATACTCACACTCACACTCACACTCACACTCACTCAGTGTGTGTGTGTGTGTATATATATTATTATACATTCTGAGATGTTATAGAAACGAACACACAACTGATTAAAGGACAAAATTACAATGGCCAAGCAAGGCAAAGGTAAGTAATAATTTACACATAATCCTGCTGTACACGTACAAGAAAGATGTTTGCACTTACTTAGGTGTTTTAATAATTGCATGTGACTAATATGCATATGCAATTCTTACATCAATTAACACACCCAAATGCAATGTTTTGCTGCAAAGTCAATGGCAGCTTCTCTAAACTTAGCAACTGGCTCCTGGTGGACCATTACTGAACAGACGATTACAACATAAATATTTATAACACAATTAATTATGAGTGTTAACATTTCCAAAACTTCACGTGTACAAGAACATAGTTGAAAGTTTGGAAACAACACAGTCTTCAGCATACATACAATAGTAATTAGATAATCTGAAGTCAACAAAACAAGGCCAAAGACATATTTTCTGAATTATAACATTTATTTTTTTTGTTCCTTTTGCGAGCGAGTAACAGGCCTGCTTGTTGTCTCTTGAATTTTCCTTTTTCTTTTGCCACCAACTTTAGGCACAACAGAGCCACTTTGAGTGGCCTCTGGCACTTCACGGGCAGGGCTTGTGGCCAGTGACTGTTCACCTACGGGGCTTGTGGCCAGTGACTCACCTACAGGGCTTGTGGCCAGTGACTCACCTACAGGGCTTTTGGGCAGTGATTCACCTACAGGGCTTTTGGGCAGCGATTCACCTACAGGGCTTTTGGGCAGCGATTCACCTACAGGGCTTTTGGGCAGCGACTCACCTACAGGGCTTTTGGGCAGCGATTCACCTACAGGGCTTTTGGGCAGCGACTCACCTACAGGGCTTTTGGGTAGTGACTGTTCACGGACAGGGCTTGTGCCCAGTGACACATGTGAGCAAGTTGGTAGACACTGCACAAGTGATGGTTGGTCTGTTTCATGTGTGTCTTGTTTTGTTTTTGTCGCCTCCTTTGTAGGTGTCTGCTGCTGAATTTGTACAGATGGCAGCGGTAGGATGTCATCAGGAACCTGCACAGCAATGTCTGCTACTTGACCGGTAACATTTGGGCCTGGTGAATGAATATCAGATGAATGTGGTGAAAACTGACCTGCATGAACAGATCCTGGCTGGGAGGTGTTGAATTGTGGTACATTAGTCATTCTCCAGTAATTAGCTTGTGTTTGCTGAACAACTAATGCTTCGAATGAGGTGTTGATTTTTTGCAACTGTTTAGGCACTTCAATGAAGACTCTGTGGAGATGTGCCAATTGTGATACTGTTTCTTCCTGCAGTCCAATCATCCTTTCCAGCACTGTCATCATGTCTGAATGGCGACGATTTTCTGCGTCCACTATTTTTCCCTCTGAAGCTACAATTGCATCGTATGTGGAAGTTGATGGACGATTTGGCGGTACAACAGTTTCTATTGGCACCTCTTCATGGTCACATGATTGTATTTCAGTCTCTTCTGTGGCGTCATCCTCATCATACTCATCATCCTCATCACCATGATGTTCTAAAAAGAAATGTACACATTATTAAATGGCATGTTAATGTATGCTGTGTTACTATGTAATTGTACTGTGTCCTAAGTAACACCTAACATGTTAGCATACGTTTTATAACCTCATTAAAAACTACCTTGACTTACGAATAATGTTTGGACTCAGTATGAAATATGAATGAATGAAAAGTTGCTCTAAACTCAGAAGTCCTACATGATAATTAACATCACTAACACAATACATGTTGCCTTACACTTAATTTTCACTGACACTAAGTAATCCTATTTAAAGAAGATGTGCAAAACAAATAATGCACATGACAACATAACATATAGAAGAGCACATATTATATGGCCAGCAAATGATACACTCACCTTCTAGTAGTGTTGAGCTGGCTGACCCAGGTGAAGACACTTGTTCCATCTCAGGTGACACATGTCCTCCAGGGGCAACTATATATAACAATAACATAAGTTTTACATTTACATGTGTAAATATTGAACAAACACTTATTGTATGTTCTGTATTTATGATTAACTAACAACATCAGTTCCTTAACCGAAAATGTGTGTGAAAGTGAACATAAATAGTTGTAATAACACTGTACATGCCTGTGTACTTAGAATTTTTGAGTTCCCTAACATACAACATACTATGTTTCTGCAGTAATGCGTGAGGATAAATAGATTAAATGAGTACATAAAAATCATATGTTGTGTAGTGATATCAGTATCATAATGTACATAACTATCATGAGATGACCATTCACAATGGTTATCATGAAGGTGGTCATATTGCAAAAAGTGTTGTTTTTGGTAGAGGATATGTGTGGTACATTAATCGAAGATGTGGCACACCTGAATGTGGCTGTGACTCAACAAGACAACACATGCAGTGTGTGATAATGTGTCTTTCATTGTAGTTCAACTATAGATATGAGTGAACTAATGTGTGACGTACGCTTTGATAAGTAATGAGTTGTTGGGGCATTTAGTAGCTAGAGTTAAGCTTTCAAATGAGTGTGATTAACTTCAGTTGTGCTATTCAGGTTGTAAGAAAGGTATTCCCTTCCCCAAAAAGCCTAATCAGCCACACCTTTCAATGACTTGAAACAGGTGCAAATGGTGTGAACTAAGTTGACCGTGAAATGAGGCTGTAATTAGTGTGTGTGCTGAACCCCACCCCCTCTGTTGAAGTGTATGCTGTGATGAGATATTAATTGCAGCTGCTTTAACACAATGGTAGATGAGCTAAGTAGTCGTAGTTGTTTGTGGAAAGTGAGCGACCCCGTCAGGAATACAACATGAAAATAAAAAACATATAAAGCAATAATTGTGCAGTATTGTGATTATTTTTTGGCTTGTTCAAGAATCTTGGCTCTTGGGGAAAACCTACTTACAGCAACATAGAAGAAAATTCGCATTTGTCTGACTCTGTCAGGTAATGTAGAAATGATGAGGTTCCTTTAAGGTGTACTTATATCCCCACTTGGTCTTGACACATATGGATAAGCTCAGAGTTGGTAAGATTCAAATTCCCATAGGGTATATGTGGACAAAGAGCAGAGAAATAGACCGATGGTGTAGGTTGTAGAACAGGATTTTATAAATAGCAAGTAAAAGACATGTACTCACACTCTGTACATGTATATAATGCACATAAAGGTATCTTTAGCGCTGTGTGCGCCCGCTGTCGCTTCTCCCCGTCCTCCTCTAACCTCAGTCCTGCTGCCGGCAATGGCGTGTGACGTCACGTCCCTCTGAACGGCTGATCGTATCCAAAGGAGGCAGGCTGTGGTGCGCTGGGAGAGGAATCGCGGGTGAATTCAAACGGCTGGAATCTGGAGTCTTCTCTTCAAAGCAGCTGCAGCTAGATGAGATGGCTCTACGCGTTTCGCTGTCGCATACAGCTTCGTCAGGAGCGTCATGACGTGTTGTGTGGGCGTCACGTATTTATACTGTTAGAGTCTAATTGACTGTGTGTTTCCTATCTGTTTGATCTCATTATTATTTAATTTAACCCACATGGTTGCCTTTACATAGGCACAATCATCTCTGTGGTTCAAAACATAAAATCACTGTTATAACAATACATTGTGAATTACATATTAAATAGGTGATACAATCTTTAATAATTTTAAAACCAAAGTAAAAAAAAGAAAAATGCTCATATAAACAATTAGTACAATTAAAAACTATTTATTAATGGCTAACTTCAAATTGTGCATATACTTCATTAAAATGTGTAGAACGTATTTGGAAACTCATAGAATGGGAGAGAGAAACAAACAAGAGAGACATGGAAAAGCATATGTTAGTATATTAGATATTTTCTTCAAAAGAACAGATATAAGAGGTTTCCAGAGTAATATGGATTATATATCAAGAGAGGTCAATTTAAATAAAAGCATATATCCAGTGGAAGCATTGCATTGTGGTTAATTCTCGAAATGAGATTTTGGCTAAATTTACATTAAAGGACAATTAAAATATATTAAAGTGAGAAAATACAATTTGATTTACAAAAAATTTTTAAAATAGTAATTTGATAAAATGTTTTTTTAAAAACATGATAAAAAATAATAAAAAATATATCTAAAAGATTATCTAAATTAGAAAACTGTAATAATTTACACAG
This sequence comes from Ascaphus truei, assembly GCF_040206685.1. Taxonomy (NCBI): domain Eukaryota; kingdom Metazoa; phylum Chordata; class Amphibia; order Anura; family Ascaphidae; genus Ascaphus; species Ascaphus truei. Next base: position 401,329,610 of record NC_134485.1, on the reverse strand, counting down.
AAAAAAGGGGCATATTAAAAGAGACACTGAGTTATATATATCTATTAATCATGTAAAAAGGGTAAAATTTCAAAATCTGAATTCAAGCCATGCGGAATTAATGTGTCAAGCTTGTGAATCCAGAACATTTCCCTTTTACTTAAATCCACCTCTCTGGAACGGCCCCTCCAGTGTTGTTTAACCTGTTCTATAGCCGTAAATCTTAGACTATCTGGATTAGATTGGTGATACTTAGCGTAATGCTTGGAAACGCTGTGAGTTAAAATACCCCTTCTGATATTGCTCAGATGTTCGATAATGCGGGTACGAATGGGTCTTGATGTCTTCCCTACATATTGTAACCCACAGGGGCACTGGAGGATATAAATTACAAAATCGGTAGAACAGTTAATATATTGCTTGATTTTAAAAGTTTCTTTATTTCTATGACATATAAAACTAGTTTTATCTTTCAGTTTATGCTGACAGGCCTTGCATGTTGCACAACCATAAAATCCAGTCAGGTTTTTTAACCACCCTTGTTTGGTCTCTCTTGTGCTTTTTAAAGCACTCGGTGCAATAATATTTTTTATGTTCTGTGCCTTCTTAAAAATTATTTTTGGATTATCTGGTAAAATATCCCTTAATATATTATCAGATTTTAGAACATGCCAATGTTTCCGCAAGATCCTTTCTATATTTTTAGATTCTTTATTGAAAGTCGTCAAGAATGCTGTATCATAAGGATTCACTGAATTGTGAGATTCGTTCTTCTTTTTAGGCTGTAAAGTTTCCTTTCTATCTAAATTTTTAGCTTTTGTCAGAGCCTTATCTAAAATGTCTTTACTATAATTTTTCTCCTCAAATCTTGTCTCCAAAATTTTGCACTGATCTTTGAAAATATTGTCTTCGGTGCAGTTCCTACGGAGTCTTCTATATTGACTATAGGGGACTCCGTCCATCCAATGATGGTGATGACAGCTGGATCTCAAAATAAAATTATTGCAGTCAACATTTTTAAAATGTGTCTTAGTTTTTATAATGCCTTCCTCTATGTATATATTCAAGTCTAGATATTCAATAAAAATCTCACTTATAGTATATGTAAATTTAAGATTAAAATTGTTTTTATTAAGATTTAAAATAAATTGCTCTAAACCTCCTTTGTCTCCCTGCCAAATAAGAATAATGTCATCAATGTAGCGCCGCCATAGGATGAGATTCTCCCCCAGCTCGCCCTCGGACCAGATGGTGCGGTCCTCCCAATATCCCATGAAGAGATTAGCGTAGCTGGGGGCAAATTTTGTTCCCATGGCGGTGCCACATTTCTGAACATAAAATGTGTTATTAAACAAAAAGAAATTTTTCTGTAAAATAAATGAAATACTATCTAAAAGGAACTTTATCTGAGATTCATGTAGCTCTGGGTCATTTTTAAGGAAGTGCTCCACAGCTTGTAATCCTAAGTGATGTGCGATGGATGTGTATAATGAGCTCACATCTATAGTAGCTAATAAGTAATTTTCCTTCCATACAAATTTGTCCAGTATATTAATAATGTCAGAGGTATCCTTTAAATATGATTGCATATCTTTAACATAGCCCTGGAGGAAGCTATCAATATAGGCCGACAGGTTGGATGTAAGTGAATTGATGCCTGAAATAATTGGCCTACCAGGCGGATTTTGAAGGCACTTGTGAATTTTAGGCAAGATGTAAAAAATAGGAATTTGAGGTGTTTTATTGCATAAAAATTTGTATTCAGATTCTGTTAGAATACCTAGGTTTTTACCCCCTTCCAATAAGATATTGAGCTCTCTATTAAATTCTTCAGTAGGGTTTTTCTTTAGAATTCCATAAGTAGTGTCATCGCCTAAAAGGCGGTAGGCTTCCTTCAAATAGTCCTCTTTGTTCATTATGACTGTCCCTCCGCCTTTGTCGGCCTGTTTAATTACAATATTCTCATTTTTAGTAATTTCTTCTAATGCTTTTCTTTCCTCCAGCGTCAGGTTGTTTCTAATTGAAGATTTAGTATTTTTAGTTAGAATCTCAAAATCTTTTACAATCAAGTCATAGAACACCTCCAGGTGTTTCCCTTTATAATATGTTGGATAAAATAAAGACTTCTGCTTTAATGCTGTATGTTTAAATTTACTCTCCATTAAATCACTTTTGGGTTTCTCCATATGAAGTCTGGACTCTACATTTTTGCTTTGAAAAAATCTTTTAACCGTTAGTTTACGAAGGTAGCGGTTAGCATCTAAAAATAGGCTAAAATTATTAGGTCCTATAGTGGGCGCAAATGAGAGTCCCTTTGAAATTAATTTTTGTTGTGGTACTGTTAGTTCTAATTTACTTAGGTTGAAGATACTTTTTGTATCTGTATTTTCTTCCTTATTCAATCTTTCCCTTTTCCTTCTTTTTCCTCGTTTTCCTCTCTGATGTTGTCTCTTTTTAGGTATGGCTTTGGGTCCCTCCTTTCTTTCGGAGGGGTATATGTGTTGGGTATCTCCCAAACACTTAGAGTTTTGTCCATATCTAAAAAAGTATTTGATCCAGTGGCTCCAATGGGTGATCTTGATCTACTTGTTTTTTGTTGTCTGTCTGTGTGGTATCTATCTCTTTCTCTTTTCCTTTCTTCCCTTTCTCTTTTCATTTCTTTTTCCCTTTTTACCTCTTTCTCTTTTTGATATTCCTTATCTTTTTGATCTTTTTCTCTCTGTTCTATCTCTCTTTGTTCTTGATGATAGGCAAAATCTCTATCTCTTTGCTGTTCTCTATACCTTCTAGTCTCTCTTTCTTTGTCTCTGTTAATTCTATCTCTTTCCTCTTTCATTTTAAGTTCCCTTTCTCTCTGTCTTTCCCGTTCTCTTTGTCTCTCCCTTTCTCTTCGTCTCTCTTCCTCCATTCTAAAGTCCCTCTCCCTTGCTTTTTCTCTTTCCCTTTGATGTTCTACATCTCTGCGTGTTTCTCTTTCCTCAAATATTGTTTTAGCAATTACACTTTTATCTGCTACCGGATATGGGTCTCTGTATCTCTGTTCTTTAAATTCGCTATGTGTAGTAGATGGCTTATTTGGACCAGAGACATAATTTGTCTCTCGCCTATAAGAGGGATTTCCATAAGAAGGTTTATCTATTCTTGCTACAGTATTACCATACCTATTATCAAATTTTCTATCAGTTTGATATGAATTTCTCTTTCTTTTCCAATCCCTTTGTTCACCTCTCTTATAATCTTCCTCATCTCTTAAAAATTTATTAGTTTTATTGATATATATTTCATTTTCTAATTTATCTATTTTTTTCTTTAATTCTCTATCTTTAATTTTGAATTCTGCAGTGTCTTCTAAATGTGCTAATTTCTCCTCTATGATTGTCACTTCTTCATCTATTTTTTTAATATTCTTTTTATGTTGGTTGACCAATGCCAGCATCAAATCCACTGAGCATTTGTCAATGATATTATACCATAATTTTACAAAATCTTCGTCTTCCAAATTGGAGGAGGGATCCTTAGAAAGTCTCAAACCTCTTGGTATTCTATTGCATTTGATGTATTTATTTAGAAAGCTTAGATCAAGCCATTTTTTTGTGTCTTTAACTAATAACCTATCTAATTTGTGAAATTCTTCCTCTAATAAATCATAGGATACTGGTGTATGTGACGTATCTACATCCTGGAAATTAAATTGTGTCTTTCTTGAGTGTCGTTTTGCAAAAATATTAGGTGAAGTAATATCCATTACTAATTAATTGACAGTGAAATAATATAGTAAGTATAAAATTTTTTGTAAATCAAATTGTATTTTCTCACTTTAATATATTTTAATTGTCCTTTAATGTAAATTTAGCCAAAATCTCATTTCGAGAATTAACCACAATGCAATGCTTCCACTGGATATATGCTTTTATTTAAATTGACCTCTCTTGATATATAATCCATATTACTCTGGAAACCTCTTATATCTGTTCTTTTGAAGAAAATATCTAATATACTAACATATGCTTTTCCATGTCTCTCTTGTTTGTTTCTCTCTCCCATTCTATGAGTTTCCAAATACGTTCTACACATTTTAATGAAGTATATGCACAATTTGAAGTTAGCCATTAATAAATAGTTTTTAATTGTACTAATTGTTTATATGAGCATTTTTCTTTTTTTTACTTTGGTTTTAAAATTATTAAAGATTGTATCACCTATTTAATATGTAATTCACAATGTATTGTTATAACAGTGATTTTATGTTTTGAACCACAGAGATGATTGTGCCTATGTAAAGGCAACCATGTGGGTTAAATTAAATAATAATGAGATCAAACAGATAGGAAACACACAGTCAATTAGACTCTAACAGTATAAATACGTGACGCCCACACAACACGTCATGACGCTCCTGACGAAGCTGTATGCGACAGCGAAACGCGTAGAGCCATCTCATCTAGCTGCAGCTGCTTTGAAGAGAAGACTCCAGATTCCAGCCGTTTGAATTCACCCGCGATTCCTCTCCCAGCGCACCACAGCCTGCCTCCTTTGGATACGATCAGCCGTTCAGAGGGACGTGACGTCACACGCCATTGCCGGCAGCAGGACTGAGGTTAGAGGAGGACGGGGAGAAGCGACAGCGGGCGCACACAGCGCTAAAGATACCTTTATGTGCATTATATACATGTACAGAGTGTGAGTACATGTCTTTTACTTGCTATTTATAAAATCCTGTTCTACAACCTACACCATCGGTCTATTTCTCTGCTCTTTGTCCACATATACCCTATGGGAATTTGAATCTTACCAACTCTGAGCTTATCCATATGTGTCAAGACCAAGTGGGGATATAAGTACACCTTAAAGGAACCTCATCATTTCTACATTACCTGACAGAGTCAGACAAATGCGAATTTTCTTCTATGTTGCTGTAAGTAGGTTTTCCCCAAGAGCCAAGATTCTTGAACAAGCCAAAAAATAATCACAATACTGCACAATTATTGCTTTATATGTTTTTTATTTTCATGTTGTATTCCTGACGGGGTCGCTCACTTTCCACAAACAACTACGACTGTATCTGTGGGAAATCAAAGCATATTTCCCTGGAAGGTTTGAGAAGTATCCTGTTGGGTAATATTATTTATTATTATTATATTAATTGTTTGAATATTAGTATAACACTGTGTATATATTAGGGAACTGTGGCGCCTAGGCAAGTCATTTAAGTACAGATGAGCTAAGTAGTCATCTGCAGTGTTTAAGTTATGAAAACAATGACATAACATATGATACGTGTGCCTCATTATGCTGTCTGTATATGACATAAAGCAAAAATGGACCTTTTCATAAGCAACTATAGATGTGTTAGTGCCAGTGATGTTTGTAGGCCGTTACATGCAATTTCTTTGATGCATGCTTAAAATAGGCAGTAATGTCATGTTTGTCGGAGTAAAATCAATAAAATACACAATAATATGATACATATTTCTGTTCTGTACCTGTAGCTACTAATAATTTCTCATGAACATGTGTTACACATGTGTACTACCCTGTTGTTCCCCATCTTCGCCCACCATCAATTGCTTCCACTGCAGCTATGCATTTTGGGAATTCACATGTAAATGAGCACGCAATGGCACGTGCTATATTAGTTACTGCTTTTAGTAGGACTACTACATATATGTCTATTTTGAGATATATATATACAGAATCAGACATATACATATATAGATGCAGGTATGCTTATATTGTGAAGACAGTATAAAAAGCAGTGTAACTATGCAAAATAACTGTAAGCAACGACACGCCTAGTACAGTAATATTTATCACCTGCTGGAAATTGTGACGGATAAATTCCAATGTCACGGTCACCAGCCAAGCCTTCCACGACGACGGTAAGTAATTTTGGCCGAAGCAGCTCCTCCAATGGAGTCAATATGAGACGTTGTGGTGTGGGCCCACCTCCAGTGCCAGTAGCATGCACGCGTTGGTCTTGTATTTTCTTTTTCAATTTGGACCTAATATCATCAAATCTTTTCCGACAATGATACTTGTCCCTGACACTATTCCCACAGGCATTGACACCAATGACTATTGTGTCCCACATTTCTTTTTTGCTTGCTGCACTTGTCCGCCCTTGAAAAACATATAAAAGATATGAGGTAAATTAATAATAATATAAGCACCAGTTTCCTACACTGCTAGCTGTTCCAAGAGATAGCAAACATGCTGTTTTATGTGTAATATGTGCAGCACATGAGCATTCACTACTAAACCTATACATGTAAGCAAGGTTGCATTCATATTGTATGCAGTTCTGGCAAATTGACCGCCTGTGTTTATTTGTCCTTGTAAGGCATGATAAAAAGCTGTGTTTCCACACTAATGAACATAGAAAGATATTGTGTACCCATATTTGCATATGAACAAAACTCAGATGACCTAGGATCACATGTATTTGAATAATAAATGTAAAGTTACACTTACCTACTAAATGTCCATAGAGACTGTCATAGTGCTCCAGAATGCCAGTGACAAGAGCCCTATTTTCCTGGTCATTGAAGCGAGGATTACGTGGCTTCTCCACACGTTTTTTCCGAGCAGGTTTAGGGTCAGAGCTTGGCTGGTGCTGACTGGACTCTCCTTCTTCCAATGGAAGAGCCTCCAAAAGCTGGCCACCAGCAAGCACGCCACCACCAGACACCCCATCAGCAACTGCGCCACCAGCAGCACTCCCAGCACCAGCACTCCCACTCCTAGCACCAGCACTCACACTCCTAGCACCAGCACTCACACTCCTAGCACCAGCACTCACACTCCTAGCACCAGCACTCCCACTCCCAGCAACAGCACTCCCACTCCCAGCAACAGCACTCCCACTCCCAGCAACAGCACTCCCACTCCCAGCAACAGCACTCCCACTCCCAGCAACAGCACTCACACTCCCAGCAACAGCACTCCCACTCCCAGCAACAGCACTCCCACTCCCAGCAACACCACTCGGTGCACCAGCAACATCACTCCCCTGAACAGTACGTTCACTCCGACGCGTACTCCCACGAGTAGCACTCCCACTCCCACCAGCATCACTCTTCCCACGCTTTGCGGGCATACTTCCAGCACTCACAAAAAACAGACAAGAAATGTACAGGCAATCACACGACCCACTTCCACATATAAAACAAGACAAAGATGTAACAAAACAACAAAGGACAAAGCTCACCCAATACACAACAAGTCTCTCAGTCAATATGCAAATCTTCAATCGTCCAGCTCTGTGCGTCTCTCTCTCTCTCTCACTCCCAACAACACAGAGAATGATTAGCAGTACACGTTGCCTTTAAATATGGCGCGCAATCAAAAACATGCTTGTTTCGCCTGATTCAGCAAGATTTGTGATTGTGCAACCTAACAGCACCCCGCCACGCACGCCGATACACCTGTGTGTGATCGGCTCATCATCGTGAGAGTGGGCGGATTTGTTTTCTGGTTGATTTTGAATGTATTCGGCATTTACTGCATACGGAGAGGGAAAAACGCCAATAACATGACTAATCGATAAGCTTGCCGATTTCACATAATCGTCGCTTACTGCATGAGGCCCTATGTGGGATACAGCCACAAAATATTGGATTTTCCATGTTATTTTTTGAGTTCAATTTCTTGTTTGAAATAGAATAACGGAAAGCTATTATTATATGTAGCACTGCTTCCCCCCCACCCCCCTCTGGGAGATCTTGCCTAAGCTACAGGTCCGTGGGGTGCGTGTTACCTGTGAGGGTCCAGGAGATGTATTAGGGGTGTATTTTTTATATGTATTGGGGGGGGGGTTGGGATATTTTTTTAATATCTATTGGGGGTTTGGGGTATATATTTTATATGTATTGGGGTGGGGTACTTTTTATATGTATTGGGGGTTTTTTTTAGATGTATTGGGGGGCTATATTTTTATGTGTATTGGGTGGTCTTGCATATTTTAGCATTGTGTCCAGTATTTTTGGACAAGCCACCTGGAAACCCTTCTCATGAGGGGGAGTGAGTCCTGTTGTAATATTTGAAAGCTGCAGACCAAGCAATATCCTACATGTGTTTTTTTTTTTTTTTTTAAATAAATCAGTTCTGTATTATAAAAAAATGCCACAAGTATTTTCTCAAACAACTCTGAATTAAATTATTAATGTATTATAATGCAACAAGCCTTTTTTGTTTCTATAACAACCATTTATAAAGTCACAGTCTTTTTGTGAACTCCCGAGCTGAATCTTAGCCGATCGATCAGCAACTTAGCTAATTACTTATCATTGTGTGGATTGTATTGATGCACATATTATAAGCGGAATTCTAATTTATTTTTTTTAAACGGCAGCTTGGACTGTCCTGTCAGGGGTTGCTTACCCTGCCGACTACACAAAATGTGCTGACTCGGAATACTTATTCAAACTATACTGATGGAAATGCTTGCTCTGTTTGTCGATATCACCCACGAGTACACACATGGATACGCCCACGCCAATTGTTAGTAAAATATTGTTTATTGAAATACTTGTCTTCGGACATTGTTAGCAGTCAGGATACCACACTATGCTGCACTATTCCAGCACCTAGAGGACAGTTATGGTATCACTATATATATGTCTGTGTGTGTGTGTGTGTGTGTGTATATATATATATATATATATATATATATATATATATATATATATATATATATATATATATATATATATATATATATATATTGTGACAGAGTCACTGACTCAGTAGGCTGTGACAGTGAATGGAAAGATGCTGGAGCCAATTCACCGAGTGTTAATCTCCTCAGACAGAGAAAGCACAGCTGAGGACTGATTAAACAGGGGCTGAACTATCAGTGAAACAAGTGCTTTAAAAAGCAGGAAGTTGCTCACACAGGTGAGCTTGTTTTTCCACGTGAGGGTGGAGAGAACTCTCCAGGCTAGGAAGCCGTCACTGCTCCTGCTCTGATCCCCCAGTCCTGCGAGGAGCTTTGCTGCTGGGACCAGCTGGGACCCCAACCTAGGATAAAGATAAACATTGCTGCGAGGCTGGACACAGCCTGCTCCCCGGAACCGTGTTCCTGTTTGCTACTGGAGCTGCAACAGATAAGACTTTATTATTACACTTATTGGTTATACTTTGTGTTGCATATGTTTTGGGCATAACCAGATTAGCTGGCTGTCCTGTTAGTAAGGGCTCAAGAAGTGAGTTAGTTTCCCTAACGGGAATAGGCTTTAATTTCTAGGAAGTAGTTTTTTAAAGGGACAGTGCACCCGTACTTTATTTTGGTTGTGGCTAATAAACCACTATAGTTGACCGTTTCCCGCGAGGCCGTCCTGCCACAATATATATATATATATATATATATATATATATATATATATATATATATAATTCCAGCACCTACTGGACAGTTATGGTGTGTGTGTGTGTGTTTTTTAATTATTATTTTTGTTCTAAAACATTTTTTTGGTGAGTGCAGAGGAGATAATTACCTTTATGATTTGATGTATTTAGTGAAGTAAATTAGACTGTTCAATTGTTTACAAAAGGTTATTGTTTGGCCGGCATTGTGGGATAACAACTTTAAGCATACAATATGTTGCTGTAGTGTCTATAAGTAAAGTAATCACTGATATACTTGACAAAGGGGCCTGTGTTTTGTTACTGTAAGTATCTTTAACCTGCAAATTCCAAGTATCTGCAATGCACACTTTTTCAATTAAAAACAAAAATGCATGTTGATATTCCACATAGCTGTACATTCATTTTCTGGTACAACTGGGTGTTTAACAGAATGAACCCGCTCACAGCATTGTCTTTACAGGGTGGAGGCCCAGGAGAACCATAATGTTTGCAAGTTGGGATGCAGAAGAATTTGGATTGTTGGGTTCTACTGAGTGGGCTGAGGTAAGTGATCTACATTTCCCTAATGTAGACATGGAAGCCAAATCTGGGGTTATGGCAAAAATTGTGCACTACAAAAAGCCCTAAGTCAAGAAAAATGAATTTGTATTTGAACTACAATAAATAATTCTGCGTTACTATTCCAGCCCCGTGTCCCAGTAGTGTAATAATTTCATGTTAACTACCTGGCATTTCTTATTGATCGCTACAAAAAAAAGTGTAGGAACTTTATAAAAAATGCCATACATCAGTTCCCCGGGGGGAAGGGGGGGTTCCACCAACCAAATAAATAGACCTGTATAAGACAAAATGCATTTATTTCCAAATTGTGGCCCTTGACTGCTGAAAGGTTTAGTTGTTTGAAATGGAAAGCACAATTTGCTAAGAGCCCTTTAACCAAATGTGAGACATAGGGTGCATGTAATGTAAATAAAACAATCCATATGGTTTGAGAGTGTGCATTTTTATCACTTCTATTTACATGGTGTATGACTCGGTGATGTATGACAGTGCAGTTTTTGGGAAACAACAGTATGTTCTAGCTCAGATGTGGCCAACTCAAGTCCTCAAGGGCCACCAACAAGTCAGGTTTTAAGGATATCCCTACTTCAGCACAGGTTGCCCATTCAGTGGCTCAGTCAACAACTGAGCCTGAGCCTGTTGACTGAGCCACTGAATGGGCAACCTGTGCTGAAGCAGGGATATCTTGAAAACCTGGCCTGTTGGTGGACCTTGAGCACTGAAGTTGGTCACCCCTGTTCTAAGTGGTACAACAATAGTTGAGTTCTTTCTCTTGCACTTGTTACTTGATTCTTGCATATATTCTGGAGTGACAGTGCACTGAATCTGTAATGGAATATTTGGGGCAGTACATTAGAGGGATCTGTTATGAATTAACTCTAAGTACAGTTTCCATTTGTGTACGCTAGCTGTGTTATAAGGTCAATAATTAACAGGGTCAGGCTGTTGCAGGAATGGTAAAACAGATGTCATCTTCCATAATGTTAGGAGTTACATTTACAAACTTTTACAATGTAAAAGTATAAGTAAATAGAACTTGATGGCATGTGTTTGACTGGTATGAAAAGAAAACATATGTTCCCAACCTCCTTGTTATCCTTATTCTTGTAACGTATGTTGATATTGCAATGTTTAGGTCCTTTATCAAAAATATTGTTTTTCCAATATTTCTTTCCAATAGGAAAATGTAAAAATACTCCAAAAACGAGCAGTGGCTTATATCAATGCTGACTCCTCTGTCGAAGGTAGACATTATTTACCTAAATACATGTAACCCCCCTCAATGGATTAACCAGGCTGCTGTGTGAAAGTAATAGTGGGAGAGTGTGTGCTGCCCCCCACGCTGTGTTACCATGGGGATACTGATGTAAGAAAGGGTATATAAGAAAGGGTGGAGGATCTAGAAGTTAGGTTCCCGGAGGACACGAGGAAGGGAGCCTCGGAAAGAGTGCATAGGTATGTCAATAAAGTAGTAGTACAGACTAGGCCCCCCACTTTATTATGTTGTTGGTAGGGACAGTGCCCCTCTAAGTTAGGATCCCAGAAGAAGGATAATGGAGTTCAATCTACCTCAAAGATCAGAAAACGGCATGCCACAGCGGGCCTCAGAAAAGAGGACTCCTGTGTGTCGGCGGATCAGCTCTAACCGCAGATGCACATAATATTCCTCTCAGAATATATGGAAGTGTCAGTTCCCAAACTGGCCAAAGGTATTGTGGTCACTTACAGAGGACCAAACAGGATTCCCATAGGGGCCTAGTGTAACCGGAGAAATACTGATAAAGATCCCGCAGCAACGAAAGGGGGCCAGGTTCCAGATAAGGAGCAACTAAGTCAACGCACCTCCATTTGAGTGTTAAGAGTGGGCACCAGTGTAAGCACTGTATTTATATAAGTCTGTTATTAAACCCAGTACAACGTTGTCAATAAGTGTATGAGCAGTCCCCGTGCCTGGGGACATGTTTAAAAGACAGTTATACTACAAAAGTTCCTGACGACCATTATTCTACATCCTTGATATCTCATAGCCCAGCCAGCGGCCTCCGTCACAGTAATCCACGCAGAGTAGCCAAACATTGCAAGATGATGTAAACACCTTAGGAGTCGGGCATGGAGGGTTACATACACATTTAGTTTACCATGTGCATACTGTGTATTGCATTAAATAAAGCTGCTTATAAAAGTAATTGGCAGCACTCAATATTATTCACTTCTAATTGGAATAATAGATCAGTCAAAAACCAAAACACTCAAAATGCCGTTTTCACTGTAATACAGAGAATCCATCTGTTACAGCTGACAAATGAGAGAGTTCCTCTTTAAAGGTTGACAACATTGTACTGTAAACCTAATATTCAAAAGTGTGACATTTCTAAGACTGCTTTAAGCCTGCATATTTATATTGTCTTTGTTGCAATTCTAAGTAGGTAAAAACTCAGTAGTTCTCACTTCACCAGAGTGAAATTATTTCCTCCCATTTCCAGTTAAGCCCCTGTTAGTTGTAGACCTTTATGAAATCCATCTCTTTGCAGGGACACTGCTGTGTTTGGTACAGTATACTGTATGTATACTGTACATCAAAAACACTTATAACCAGTTTCCTTGTGTTAAATGTAGCAACGTACAGCTGTTACCAGACTCACTGCGCCCAGAGCTGCGTGAAGAAAAGCAAAATGCTGCAGTAAAATGCTGCCGGGGACAGTAAAAACCGCGGCTGCCTTGGGGGCTCCGTTCCTCTAAATGGTTAGGAGACATGGAGACATTTCCTGCTGGCGGGTGATGCCGCGGTCAGGATTCCGCAGCCTCCTCCGGCAGCGCACGCAGTAAATCTGGCTACATTTGTACAGTGTTTCCATTGTGATTCAAGTATGCTAATTATTGTGATGCATATGAGAGGTTTCAATCAAAGTATTTCTTTTTAATCAATATTGTGCAAGGGGAAAATACATTGAAACATACACATTTTACAGTGTCCTTGAATACAAAGCACCATGTTCATTGAAGTGTAATAGATTGGATTATTTTGTTTCTCTGCCAGAATCCAAATGTGTATTTCATAATTAGCAAGAAAATAGAAATATATGCAAAGTATATAATTAAAAAAATTCAGATAGCTTTACGTTATATTGAATAAGAACGTCTTTCATTTATATAGGTGCTATTGCTTAACGACTACTGTGTATGTGCATCAACATCCAGTTTGTCTGTGGGCAAAATGCAACAAACATTTTTTTTTACAACACTTTTTTGATTTCATCTAATTAATTACTATATCTGACAGTTATCAACTTGAAAATAAGGGCTGAAAAATTACTTCTGAAATATACTATTTTTTTTACAGGGAATTATACTCTGAGAATTGATTGTACACCTCTAATGTATCAGCTGGTCTACCGCTTAACAAGAGAGGTAATTATCAACTAGACTATTACAATACATTTGTAATTTATTGCAAAAAAAAATAAAAAATGAACAAATTTATAATTGAAGTGATCAGTTTGTTGTGATGAGTTGCAGGTCAAGAGCCTTTATGTGTCAAGACTCCATTTTCACATGTAGCAGAGTTTCCCCCACCCTATGGGATATGTGGTGGCTACTGAGTGTGTGGTGTGTTACCTGAGGCTCACAGGAGGCCTGAACCTCTGCTGCTGGGAACCTGGGGTGTACCTTATCCGTCTGGTGACAGCACCTCCACCTGTGCGGGATCCTACTATGTCGGAAAACCCCGTCACAGGACCCAATACAAGAATACACACAATGGTATAGATAACAGGTTTACTAAAATGCAATGGAATAGAACGTGGCCTCGCACGGCCTTACCTACACACCATACCCTCAGTCCAACACCCTGTCCACACACTAGTGGGGTTTTCCCCAAATTACTGAGGTGCCCTGGGCACTCAACCTCCCAGTGTCCACAGAAGCCAACCCACCCAATGTATGTGTGACAGTGCTGCCCACAACCAGTGTTAGAGTTGGTGCACTTGTAGATGGAATACCATACAACAGGGGTGCGCAAACTGGGGGTCCGAGATTTTCCTGGGGGGCGGTGTGTGCGGGCGGTTGCAGAGGTCCTGCGCTCTTCCCCAAGGTATTTAATGTAATGCCGGGGGATCGCGTGAGGCCTCTGGAACTCTCAACTTACCGGGATTCAGAAGCGTGCTGACGCGTCGACATGGCAACGCAGCGTCAAATTACCCCGCAATGCCATTTGATGCCGGAAAACAAGGTAGGGGAGGCGCGAGCACCAGGGGGAGCAGGCAGGGGCAGCTCCAATAGTTTGTGCACCCCATACAAGTCAATGTAAGGTGTATTCCAGCTTTGGAAGGTGGCTTAAGGCAGAAGACTGATTTGTAAAAATGGGCCTTAAAGAGGTTAAGATCCAGGGGCCTTAAGGGCATACGTATCAAAGTAAAGGGGAGCAATTCTAGGACAAGAATTAACAAGTTATATCAAAGAAAGACATTTTATTGATTTCAATTTGGATTTTTTTTTATATACATACGGTGCATATACCTCTATATTTCAAGGAAAAATTGGTACGATTCTGAGGCAAAACAGCTGCACTGTTTTTTTTCATTGAAAGAAAAAAATCCCATTAAAATCAATTTCAATCAAAATCAAAATCAATACATTAAAATCAATGGGATTTTTTCCTAGATTCATCTGGTGCTGGTAGTCCCAGAATTATTGCAAATAGTAAATATACTGTAGGCCTACAGTATGTGTATTAGTGCCTATGGTGTTTATCAGTGTTAATAAGTGTTTATGGTGTTAGATTAAAGGAATTATAAGTGTAAAAGTGTGTTAAGAACTTTGTGCACTGGGGTACAATATCATCAGGTGCCGGCATTATGGTCATCAGGTATAAATAGCAGGACAATGTGGAAATGGGTTCCTAAAACATATTTGTTTAGAAAATGTTTTACCAGGAAGTAATACATTCAGAGTTACCTCTCGTTTTCAAGTATGTCCTGGGCACAGAGTTATAATGACAAATACATGGTTACAGATACATAGTTACAATGAGTGAAAAGGGTTATACAGTACATTATATACAAGACATTGTATGCACAGTTAAAGATAATATATATTATAGGCGTATATTACAGTTACAGACCAGATAAAAATGTGAGACAGCTGTAGTTTTGAAAGAACTTCGACTGGTGGCGGCAGTGAGAGTCTCCTAAGACTGTTCCAGTTTTGGGGTGTACGGTAAGAGAAGGAGGAGCGGCCGGATACTTTGTTGAACCTTGATACCATGAACAGTCTTTTGGCATCAGATCTCAGATGATAAGTTCTGCATGTGGTAGGGGTGAGCAGCTTGTTCAGATAGGTGGGTAGCTTGCCCAGAAAGTATTTGAAGGCAAAACAGGAAAGATTAACTTTGCGCATAGACTCAAGTGATGACCAATCTAGTTCTTTGAGCATTTCACAGTGATGTGTGTTGTAATTGCATTGGAGGACATAGCGGCATATTGAGTTTTAGGGGGTATCAAGTTTGCTGAGGTGTTTGGGGTGCCGTGCCATATAATATGTCCCTATAGTCTATAATTGGCATCAGCATCTGCTGTACGATGCACTTTCTGACCAGCAGACTTAGGGAGGATTTGTTCTTATATAGTACAGTACACCTAGTTCGGCATAGGTTTTGGACATCAGTGTACTAATGTGCAACCCAAATGTTAAATGGGAGTCAAACGATATGCCCAAATATTTTAAACTAGTAACAGGGGCTAGGATAGTATTAGAGTTGGTTCTGAACTGTAGCTCCTTCATTGGAAGCTTTAGAAATTTAGCCTCGTACCCAAATACCATTGTCACAGTCTTGTCAGTGTTTAGAAACAGTTTGTTTTGGGATATCCAATTCGCAAGTCTCAAAAAAGTCAGATTGAAGTACGTGTCCAAGATCAGAGAGTTACGGCTGTGTGCATATAAGATTGTGTTATCCACATACATGTGTATTGGGGCTTCCTTACAATCTATAGGAAGAACATTAATGAACACTGAGAAGAGTAGGGGCCTGAGAACGGGGCCTGAGAACAGAGCCTTGCGGGACACTGCAGGTGATATCCAAGGGGTTGGAGTTAGTGCCCGAGATAGACACATGTTGGGATCTACCTCTTAGGTAGGAATGAAACCAGTTTAAACATGGTTCCCTATTTCAGAGCTCTGGAGTTTGTTAAGCAAGGAAACATGATCAACAGTATCAAAAACCTTTGCAAAATCTAGGGATATTGCACTAGTGAGTTGTCCCTGTTCCATTCCACACTGGATCTCATTACAAACTTTTAGCAGGGTAGTTACCATGGAGTGTATGGGCGAAAGCCAGATTGGAATTGGCTAGGGAAATTTGCCTTGGTACAGTAATCATTTTTCCATGACTTTGGATAGTATTTGCTCTACAGTATATGATTTCCCTGCTTTAGACTAAAAAATGTGTTTCATCCTAGTGTATATACAGTAGCCTGTATAATCTTCTTAAAGCCACTAGTGCTAAAAACTCAATTTGTGTTTGAACATCTAATGCACCTCTAAATATACAGGGTTTATCTACTGTTGCAAAACTGGGGCAAAATCTGTGCAAAACAATTGCATTTGATAGAGAATAAAAACTCTGTGCAAAAGAATTGCCCCCAGATTTATCACGGGACAAAACTCATATTGCTTTCAATGGGATTCCTTTTGTTTAATGAATATTGCTCAGTTTTTTTGCCCTGATATTGCAGCCGGTGCACTTGAGTAAATAAACCCCAATGTCTCATGTAGGACCAACCCCAATTAATCATAGTGATATCTTTATTAGGTTAAGAGAAGGGAATGAATGCCTTTTAAATATGAGATAGACAAGTAAAAGTATTTTTAGTCATTCTTAAAATGTTAGTAAACATATTAACCCCGACCACCCACCATGTTGCACATAAAAATAGGTACTACTATAGTTCCTCTACAGTTGCTGGATGCATTTACTTCAAAACAATTCTTATGGAAGTTACCTAACCTACAGTATGCACCTTATCACACACAAAAATATATTTGTTTAATCCAGTAGGTACAGCAGGTCTTACAGGACCCAGCACCCACGTAGTGTACCTGCTAAATACAGTAGGTACAGTTTGAAGTCCTGGGTAACCTGAAGTGCAGAATGTGTTGTATTTCCTTCCTCTCTATCTGATCCAAAGTAGGCATATGTACTGTAAGTCGTGCATAAATCTAATATCTTGGGGATGGATAAAACAATATTAACCGTGGTATAAATACTTATATTTCCCTTGGTTTGTAATGATCACCAATCACCAAGGGTTAGCCCATTAAACATACAGTATTGGTTCTGTTCAATGTAAAGCTGCTCCTTTAAGGAGACTACATGCATCACTGCTACAGAACCATGACGTCATAAAGGATTCTCCTGCAGCACTTTATGATGTCATGAGAACCTAATGTAGTTCTACAGGGTTGTTTTGCTTTTCAGCTCCTCAGCAATGGATATGATTAAAGTACTTCTGCTTTACGGCTTTTTTATCATTTTTTATATGCTGGATATTACTGAAGACTTTGTGGTTTATTTACTATTTCATATACTGTACTACAAGGATCTCAGTACACTGTTTGTCTTCTACCTTGTTCTTCTTGTGCTTTACTAAGGTAACATCTCAGATACTTGAGTGCAATTTCTTGTAATCTATACTTTCCCTCTGTAGATGCGTTAGTGTTTATACATATGTAGCAGAAGTTGTTACCACCGTTCATGTACAAAATAATGCGTTATCACAGGTTATTTATCTCCTTAACCATTGCTTTCAATGGCACTACAATTAAAAAACACACAAGCATTGCGCTAATGGGAGCTATGTCACTATATCTCTACCCTCAAAATGTAGATGTGCACTTCATATGTTATATGATTTTGGGGCGAACTACTTTTTCGTTAGCAAACTTATGTCTTCTAATTTTAGCAGCATAATAATTGCTTAAATCGTCCTGAAGGAAAATAAGATGAAGGTGCTTTGCTCCGCTGATAATTGATAACTATATGTTGTGATTGCCTAATTCAATGATACAGTGCCAAATAGAATGATGTCCCCTACAGATGCAGTCAGATTAATTTAGCAGTAGTCCGCAAAGAAACTGCAGATGAAAAGCTGCCTGACCACAGCCAGATCGCGGATTCCCCACGGCCAGACTAATTGATCATCTGGATTAACACATCAGGGGTCCCTGCTTCTGAATGGGAACGCTGTGTTAATCCTACCAGGCCGCATTAGTCTGGAAGAGCTGTTAAGAGAGAGCAGGCAGAATCGGTCCCTCTCTCTGCGCGCCTCTTAACAGGTGATCGCAATGTTTTTATTTTAATTACATAGTATTGAAGCAGGGGGTTTCCAAGCTGAACAGCATTCATTTAAGCTTCGGGGACCTCTGCTTCCTGAGTTACAGGCCTCCTACGTATGGAATGCCGGTATCTCCTGCAAGAGTAATTATCCCGTGTGACGACCCACGTGACGGGACATTTAAATGTGCAGGAGATACAGGCACCCCATAACGGGAGTTCCGTACAGAAGCAGGGACCCCTGCTGTGTTAATCCGGTTGGGAAATTCCACCCCTGCTTTGCACTTGTCAGTGATAAGGCCACACTTAGTCCAAGGTTCACCCGCTCAAGTGCTGGGCAGGTTGGAGATAAATTTCACTGCATCTGTAAATAATGAATGGCATCACTAACATAGCTTTCTGCCCAATATCTTATAAAATCAAGCAAAAAATGCATTTTCTATAAATAAATTATTTATTGCTTTGAACCAAGTAAAAATTAATGTATATTCTTTTCTGCATATGCCTAGAAAATGTTCATTGATACTGTAGATCTCCTGAATAGATTAATGTAGCATTTTGTTTTAGCAGTGTAGTTACTGAACATTATCACAGACTGGGTTTCTGTCTGCTCTGCCTAAGACGTTTCCTCATTGAATGTGAATATTTTTGCAATTGCATGAACAAGAAAAAGACGCACACTCTCCATTATCGCTATCAAATGAGAACTGTAACGAGGTGCTGATATATGCAGTGCTGACAAAACATTTTGTGCATCATTTACTAAACCATGGTAGCAGTTTAGAACATGTTAATGTTTTCCATTTCACAGTCCTTGTTACCACCTATTAAACTGCTAGCACGGTTAACTAAATACTTGCAGCATCTATTTTAATGAAGAAAATAACAATATTATGATAATAGCTACATTTGAAATGCATTTTTAAATAGGGATGGGAGGGTTCAAAATCATGACTTTGCAAAGTTCAAAGTTCATTCGGATGTACGAGTGGAACATTTCTAATCCTAGGAAAAGATCTGCCAAAACCTGTTTTTTGGGGCAAAAATTGCAAAAAAAACAAAAAACTTGCGCACCTTTTATTTATATAAAACATAAAGTTATGCAATTCAAAACACTGTTTCTCTGTTAGAAATAAGAAACAGAACAACATTCCTGTCCCTTGATTAGGTGACTTTTGAATATTAAATTGGTATTAGAGTTTAAAATTATGTACTATATTTATTTCAACTTCCCACTAGTTTTAAATGGCAAAACTTGTCTAAGTTTTAAGGCTGTTTACTAGAGATGTGCGAACTTTAAATATTGGCAAACCATGTAAAATATGCTGATTCTGTTCCATTTGCGAAAAATCTAACTTTTCCCAGGTAAAAATGTCCACAAATGTCTCTCTCTCTCAAAACCCCATATTTCAGGGTTGATAGTTCAACAGTTTCACGCGAGAATCTCAAAGTTTGATTGAAATTGGCGATTTTTTTTCGAAAGTTTGAGGGAAACAGAGGTGAACCAAATTTGGTTAGATTCACACACATCTCTACTGTTTATAGCACTTACAGCAGGGTTGTCACCTGGAAAAGCTTTAGCCAGAGCTAATCTGAAAATCTGAGACGCTATGGCAACTGTTTCCAAGCGTTTGAAACGGTCCATCTTCCAAAAGGCAATTTTTTTACTTATGTATGATCTGGTTTTTTTTTAAGATGGAAACTAGGGAGTCCACAGAGCTGAAATGTGCTATTTTCAGCTCGGGGGACCCTTCGGTTCCTTTCGCTTGGAATGCCAGGAAGTGTTGGCTCTACCTTCTCCAGTAAGTGTCTTAGAAATCAGGGGGTAGCCTGAAACAATCCTAGGTCATCTTCGAGATCCTCTGATGCTCATCTTGGGGATCCCAGGGAAAACTGCTGCTTTATGGGGTTATGTACCCATAAACTCCCATTTAAAAGAATAAGGATTACACTTAATTGAATAATTTTATTGGCTTAATGAGGCTGGGAAAATGCATTCTTTCTCTTTTTGTCACTCTATACCCACCCTTGTCTTTGTCACTGTGCTCAGAGATCTCCCATCATGTACATCCCTTCTAAACCTCTGAGCCCCGGCTCTAAGCATCTTGGGGCCCCCAAAGAGGGCAGCGTAGGAGATCTATAGCCGTTTGATCTCATAAGATTTTCATATCTAATTCCACTTATTACTTTGTACAAGAGTTTCGCATTTAACAAAAAAAGTATTGCCCAAATATCACAATAAATCTGTTAAAGATAAGATAAAAGTTGTCATACAGAAGTAACATGATAGAGCACTGCCTGGCTCCAGTTTATTAGTGGTGAATAAAACATGTTTATATGCATTTCCTCTAGATTGATAGTCCAGACGAGGGTTTTGAAGGCAAATCTCTCTATGAAAGCTGGCATCAGAAAGACAACTGGACTGAATATAAAGATGCTCCAAGGTAACAGACCTTCACAACACCCGAATCTGCAATGTACAGTATTGTCAGTGTCACAAGCACTGAAGAGGTTGATGTGCAGATGCAACAAAGGTTATTGCACTCCCAGATCACACAGAATAACACACATTTTCCATAGGATTAAATGGCAGGGATTAACGTAGAATATCCCAATGAAAACCTGTCAGCGGGTGAAATAACATTTGCTACATCTGTAGGTCACGTGCTTCCTGATCAGTGAGAATTGGTGGTTACAAATAAGCCAAATATGATTTTTATATCATCACTTATATCATTCTTTTGAAACTCGATCTGTCGTTTTCCTGACTCCCCTTTCGTAAAAGAACAATTAAATGCTAGTTAATGTCGGTCTTTCCTCGTCACTCGCCCCCTATGTGAGGAGTGTGGTAATGCATCGCTAAAATGCTGACATTTCCTTCAAGTAAACATTTACATGTCAAATTTAACAGGTGGCACATTTCAGGAATCCGAAGTATGATGCACATGTACAGTGCCTTATGAAAGCAAATGCATAGGTTGTATACACTACCCAAAAATTGTGTGTAAATACATACTAATTCTTAGAAAGATTACAGAAAAGTTAGTTTTGTCATCTTGAAAAGTATTTCCGCTGAAGTACTGTATTTCTTCCTTGATAAATCTAAATGAGTCAATTTAAACTGTTTGATAGATGTGCACAGAAACCAATGTATTTAGTATCCACAAAACCGTAAATAGCAGTACTTTATCTCTTTTAAAGTGGATGGAGATGTGTACTTCCTTCTGCTAGTGCTACAGATGCAGCATTACGGTTAGTCGTGCTGCCACCCCTAAATCTGATGCGGCACCGTATTATTTTCATCTGTGCTCGCGGTCTCAGTAAGGAGACTTAATGACCATCAGGATTAACACGGCGGGGGTCCCTGCATTTCAATGCGCACTTAGAGTGAGACTGTACCAGTCACTCTACCTGCGCGCCTCTAATAGGCGATCGCACAGCTTTTATTTGATTTTAATAACACAGTATTGAAGCAGGGGGTCTCCGGGGCTGAATAGCATTAATCTCAGCCTCGGGGACCCCTTGCTTCCTGAGTTACAGGCCCCATTATGGGGTGCTGGTATCGCACTGCATTGTTTTAAATGTCCCGATCACATGGTCCGTGACGTGAGAGAATTTAAACATGGTGGGGATACCGGCACTCCATAACTGGGTTTGTAACTTGAGAAGCATGGGGTCCCCAGAGTTAAATCACATTAATTTCAGGTCCGGAGACCCTCTGCTTCAATACAGCGTTATTAAAATAAAATAAAAGCTGTACAATCTCCTGTTAGAGGCGCGCAGGTAGAGTGATGGATTCAGTCTCACTCTTATTGCGTGTCTCTTACAGACAGGTTCAGGCAGGTAGGATTAACAAAGAGTGAGTCCCATCCAAACGCAGGGACCCCACTGCGTTAGTCCTGATGCGCCATTACCGACTGCTAGGCGGCGTTGCCGCGTACTGTCAAGGCATTGCACATGGATGAAGTAAAAATGGAAAAAATGTGTGGTGCTCTAAAAGAAGCCTCAAAATGTATTTGCAGAAAACTATAACATTCAATATTTCATATGATATTCCTGAGATGAAACCGCTCGGTAATCAATAAGTGGAAAACAATCCAACATGAATCACTTCTCCATTGTAATCTGACTAGTGGGCTAGGACCCCCACAAGCACTGCAGTAAGGGGCCACACAATAAATAAAAGTGTCCCAACATAAAGCATCAGAATGGAGTGTTTGCCAGTGATAAAATAACTCACATTTGGAGTGGATGTTGTCCTTGTAGATATCAAATATTCTTCTTTTCCAATGGGGGGTGTGCATCCGTTTTTTCTGATAGAGATAGAAGCAAGGAAAAAGCAGGCACTGTTTCTCAAGGAAAAGGCAAAAAATTGAGTAAAGTCAACGAGAGCGTTTGCCCTTAAAAAAATTATATAACGGAACCAGCAAAAAGAAAGGGGCTACTCACCTACGGATATAAAATAATCATTAGATGAGGTCAATAACATTACCAGAGAAGAATTGTTGTTTAAACAGAGAAAAAAGAGCTTGAAAAATGACACCAAGGCCAATCAACCGTTATTCATTACTCCGTACAATACTCAAGTGGGTCAGCTAAAACACATTATTAAAAAACATTGGGAGATCCTCTCAGGAGATCCTCTTCTTAAACATGTTTATTCAGAGGGTCCCCAATTTGTTTTCAGAAAAGCCAGAACCATTGCCAACTCAGTGTCCCCAAGTCTTTTTTCTAGTAAACAAAATTGTAATATTAGGCGGTTATCTAAAGGAAGCTTTAAATGTCTTAAGTGCATTTCATGTAAATATATGCTCCCAGGTTCTACTTTTACATCGTTTGCCACTGGGTGTGAGTTCCCAGTAACATCATTTATCAATTGTGATACCACATTCGCAGTTTGTTTTGAACTGCGGATGTGATAAACAATATGTGGGTCGCACTTCACGTGCTCTAAAATCCCACATTAGGGAACACATGAGACTCATAAGGAATGGTGACCTCACTCACCCAGTGGCACAACATTTCACCAATTGCAGATTGGGAAATATTGATACGTTCTCATATATGGGCATAGAGCAGGTGTCAGATCCAGTCAGAGAGGGCAATAGGATGGAACTCTTAGCAAACGAGAACATTATTGAATTTTCACACTCAAAACAAGAATACCAGATGGCCTCAACTCTGACTGGGATCTGGCGCCTTACTTACGCTAATTAATGTTTAGAATGAATGTTTAGAATTTGTACTACTGCTTTAACTCTTCATGTCTTTAGGAAATATTCCACATTGTGTAGGTAGCATCCTTAGAGGGATTGTTCATGATTATGAATTATATTATATTTACATCATTCTTAGGTTTTTTATTTGAACTCCCCATCTTGCAAAATACTTCTGTGTTCACAAATATATATATATATATTTTTTTTGTGTGTTATTGATACTTAACATTTTGATTATGTATTTTTCAACTTTAATCAAATTTAGTATTCTTTAGTTTAAAGGGGATTTTTTCAATTGATAATGACCAACTAATTATTTATTAATTATTATTATAACGATATATATACATTTTTTTCATACTATATTATTATTTATATTAATGAATTGATTCAGTTCTCATTTCCTTACCATACAGCTTATTATACAGTTTCTTTCTTTCAAGTGGACATACATGCTTACTATTACCATTAAATAAGTTTATGTATATGCTTATAAACATTGCTACTAGATTACCCACTTGATAGATAATTATTTTCTTTGATTAGAGATTTTCATATATTTATGATGTTTCTTTTTAATTTGATATTTGTTTTCCTGTGATTCTCTAGTTCTGAAAACGATATCTAGTGCTCATATGTCTTTTCCTATGTGAATATTGCGTTTTTAAGATTTGAGTGTTTTTTGTCAATAAAGTTGTGTTAGTTTGTACAATACGTGCTGACGTCATTACGTATGCGTCACTCCTGAGGAGTTTCAGGAAGTGAACTGCGAATGGACGACAGCACGTTTTAAGGGTATTTAAGCAGACTGGTGAGTACTGTACCTTAGTTGGTCACCTTGATAAAGAGCTCACGCTCGAAACGCGTTGGTGGGGGTCTTTGTACCTCGTAATGTAGCTGTATCTTTTTGCTGGTTCCATTAAATAATTCTCCTTGACTTTACTTAATTTTCTGCTTTTTCCTTGCTTTGCACATGGATGAAGAGCCCATACTCGCAGGCAAGCGACCGACCTTAGTGCTACAGTACATTGGTATTTCACCTTTATCTGCAACTATGGTCAGTTGATAGGTGACTTTGTTGAAATTCGATTAGTGGGATTTTTTTTTGACATTTCGAAATAAATTTGAAAAAAATTGCGAACATTGTGCAAATATTGTTGACACATTTATTTGCTAATTTTTTTATATTCTCTTTGCAAATTTGCTAACTTGCGAGTTTTCACAAATTTGTGATTTTTTTTTTTTTTTTAAGTGAAACTTCTTTAGTGGCACCTAGTCAATTTTGATGGAACAAAACTCCTTCATGGAGACGAAAATGTAAAACGGAAATGACGTCACGCTCCTAACGGCCGCCGCTCCCCCCACACGCCCGCTGACATATGCCGCGCATGTGTAGTAGTGATGGCGCTGCTGACGGATGCCACGCATGTGCAGAAGCACCTGGCATCGCTCAGTTCTCCGGAGTGCATGCGCACAGGCTTCTGGAGCACAGCAGAGCGTCGCGCATGGGCAGCAGAGGAGAAGAGAACAGGGAGCACAGACCACCAACCCAGACCCCCTGTGTCAAACACCCTGTCACTCACAAACACACACACACAGACATACACTTTCACGCACTGTCACACACACACTTCTCCCACACTCCGCACACTGATGGCAGGGGTGGAGGCGTGGGGCTCCTGCTCTCCTCTCTCTGTCGTTACCGAACCCTTCCTATTCAACCCTCTCTTGCTTTTCCCTCCTTTGAGGCTCACACTGTCCAGATTTTCTCTCCTCTCCCTGTTCATGTGGCGGTCATCTATCGCCCACCTACCTCTACTCATCCTGCCTTTCTCTCTCACTTTGAATCCTGGCTCTCTTTCTTCCTCTCCTCAGACTCCCCTGTTCTTCTCCTTGGGGACTTCAATTGCCACATTGATGACCCCTCTCTCCCTTGGCCTTCCCGCTTTCTTTCTCTAACCTCTTTTTTTGGCCTTCAACAGTGGACTGCTGCCAGAACCCACAAGGATGGCCACTACTTAGACCTGGTTTTCACTAAGAACTTCTCTCTCTCCGATTTCTCCATTTCCCCTTTTCCTCTCTCTGACCATCATCTAATCTCATTCTCTCTATCTCGCTTCTCCCCTTCTCCACCTCCATCTACACCCCGGTTCTGCAGAAACCTGCGCTCTTTTCACTTACCTGACTTTGAGTCCACTTTACGCTACTCCCTCTCCTCTCTCAGCTCTGCTACAGACCCCGACAACCTGGTCAGGAACTACAACTCTGTCTTGTCCTCCTCTCTTGATCTACATGCCCCACTTTCTCTCTGCCGCACTCGCCCTTCTAACCCTAGACCCTGGCTAAATTCCCACACACGCATGCTGCGTTCCTCCACTCATTCCTCTGAACGCCTCTGGAGGAAGTCTCACACTCTCGCAGACTTCCTTCACTACAAATTTATGCTATCCTGTTTCAACTCTGCCCTCTCGCAAGCTAAACAAGCCTACTTTTCTGCACTAATCAACATGCACAAGTCTAACCCACGCCGACTGTTCTCTGTCTTTGATACTCTACTCAAACTACCCTCAGCTGCCTCTCCTTCCTCCATCTAAGCTCAGGACTTTGCTGACTATTTTAAGGAAAAGGTGGAATCCATACGTCAGAACATCCCCTCTGTTTCTTCTTCCCATCCTACACCTCTTCCTAACTCTCCTCCTGCCTTCCTTGACTCTTTTTCCACTGTCTCAGAGGAGGATGTGTCGCTGTTGATCGCCACTTCTCCCTCTACCACTTGCCCTCCTGACCCCATTCCCTCCCATCTCCTAAAACCTCTTGCTCCTACTATAATCCCTATGCTCACACACATTTTTAACTCCTCCCTCTGCTCTGGAACCTTTCCATCCTCCTTCAAACCATGCAACAGTCATACCATTACTCAAAAACAGCAAGCTTGACCCTACCTGTCTTTCTAACTATCGACCTGTCTCCCTCCTGCCTTTTGCCTCTAAACTCCTTGAACGTCTTGTATTCTCTCGCTTGCTCCATTTTCTCAACACCTATTCTCTCCTAGACACTCTACAATCTGGCTTCCGCACTGCTCACTCCACGGAAACAGCCCTCACTAAAATAACTGACGACCTCCATGCTGCCAAAGACAGAGGTCATTACACTCTGCTCATATTACTCGACCTCTCTGCAGCATTTGACACCGTGGACCACCCTCTTCTCCTTCACATTCTCCATACTCTTGGTATTCGGAACAAAGCTCTATCCTGGATCTCATCCTACCTCTCCCATCGTACTTTCAGTGTCTCTTCTGCTAACACCTCCTCCTCCTCTATTGATCTCTCTGTGGGGGGGTACCCCGGGGCTCTGTCCTGGGACCTCTTCTCTTTTCTCTGTACACACTCTCTCTAGGTGACCTATTAACATCTTTTGGGTTTAAATATCACCTCTATGCTGACGACACACAAATATACTTTTCAACACCTGACCTTACACCTGCTATACAGACCAAAGTTTCTGAATGTCTCTCTGCTATATCATCCTGGATGGCCCTCCGTCGCCTTAAACTTAACATGGCTAAAACAGAGCTCCTCATACTTCCTCCCAAACCTGGCCCTACTACCTCCTTCCATATTACTGTTGGAACTACGATCATCCACCCAGTAGCCCAAGCACGCTGCCTAGGGGTCACACTCGACTCCTCTCTCACATTCGCCCCTCACATTCAAAACATTTCTAAAACTTGTCGATTTTCCTCCGCAATATCACAAAGATACGCCCTTTCCTCTGTTGCTCGACTGCTAAAACTCTGACTCAGGCCCTCATTCTCTCCCGTCTTGATTACTGTAACCTCCTGCTGTTCGGCCTTCCTGCCTCTCACCTGTCACCCCTACAATCTATCCTAAACGCTGCTGCCAGAATCACTCTACTCTTTCCTAGATCTGTCTCAGCATCTCCCCTCCTGAAATCCCTCTCCTGGCTTCCAATCAAATCCCGCATCTCACACTCCATTCTTCTCCTCACTTTTAAAGCTTTACACTCTTCTGCCCCTCCTTACATCTCAGCCCTAATTTCTCGCTATGCACCATCCTGACTCTTGCGTTCTGCTCAAGGATGTCTTCTTTCTACCCCCTTTTTATCTAAAGCCCTCTCCCGCCTTAAACCTTTTTCACTGACTGCCCCACACCTCTGGAATGCCCTTCCCCTCAGTACCCGACTAGCACCCTCTCTATCCACCTTTAAGACCCACCTTATGACACACTTGCCTAAAGAAGCATATGAATAGCACTGTGGATATTCTGAACACATGATACATAAAGCTTGGCCCCCTGCAGACGCACTTACCAGAACTCCCTCCTCCTGTCTCTGTACGTTCTCCCTACCTACCAATTAGATTGTAAGCTCCTCGGGGCAGGGACTCCTCTTCCTTAATGTTATGTTTGTCTAAAGCACTTATTCCAATGATCTGTTATTTATATTATCTGTTATTTATTTGATTACCACATGTATTACTACTGTGAAGCGCTATGTACATTAATGGCGCTATATAAATAAAGACATACAATACAATACACAGACATTCACACACACACACACAGACACACACACACACAAGGAATTCACAGTTATGCGCAGAAATAAAATTAGGGTCAAAATAATCTCAAAAAATTATCTCAAAATAATCTCAAAAATAAAAATGGCTAAGACTAACACAGAAAGAGTGCGTGAGTTTCGTGCTCGTACTAGAGCTACGAAAACAATAAAACAAACACCAATAAGTTGCCTACAACGTAACTAAGAGTGGAGACAACAGAAAAAAAAAACTTGAAAACGTGAAAACAACACCCCAAGAAGTTTCACTTACTATGTGCGTGCATAGCACACACAGCTTTTTTTTTTTTTTTTTTTTTTAAATACACAATTTTCACAGCAAATTTCAATTTCAGTGAAAAATACACACATATCTAGTGGTACAGCGGTGCGCAAACTGGGGGGCACGCCCCCCAGGTGGGCGTGAGTTTGTCTGAGGGGGGACGCAGTGTTTACAGAGGCCCGCGCGCTTCCTGAAGGAACTTAAATTAAGGGCCAGGGAAGCGGTAAAGGCCTCTGTAAACTGCACTTACCTTGCTTCTGTAGATATGTAACCATGGCAACGCAGCATCAAATGATGCGGCGAGGTCATGTGACATCACATTGCCGACGTCATGATGCCGGAGGCGAGGTAAGAGGCGGGGAGTTGTGCAGAGAGGAGAACAACCGACAGGGGCGGCGCAGGGAAAAAAAGATTGCGCTCCCCTGTAGTGGTCAACCATAATTATTTGCCTTCCACTGAATCCTTGCTGCCTTGCATTTTGTAATCTACTAATCCTGGTGTTTTACGGTATGTTTTTTGTATGTGGACTTTGTTTTCTCTTGTATGCCACTTGTCTAACTGGATTAGAAAGAATGATTTGTAAGGAAAATAGAAATAGGAAAAAAACATATATATATATATATATATATATATAATGGCTGCACACACAGGTGGTAAGGAGCCTTTCCAGGAGGCAGTCATGGTGCACGGTAAGGGAGATAAGGGGTAGTCAGAATACAATCACAAGTGATCTGTATTACCACACTAAATTAGGGCAAACAATTAATTTATTGCTTGTGTGCGTTTTGAATGTAATGAATAAAAAATGTTGCAATTATTTGTTGTGCCGGTAATATAGATAATTTGTGATCTTATTCTGACTATATACATATACCGTACATATACATACTGTATAGAATATTTGGGCATTATTAAAATTGCACAATTCATATGATACATTGGGGAATTACTAAATTATTGTCAACTTATTCTAATTTGGCCTAATATTTGTCTGTCTACAAGGATAAACAAGTTGGGATCTGGAAACGATTTTGAAGTATTTTTCCAGCGACTTGGCATTGCTTCTGGCAGAGCGCGTTACACTAAAAATAGGGTAAGTCTTTTGTGCTACAACGCCTGTTAAGTGGGAGGTGTAGTTCTTACATATCAGTTGAGTCACAGAGCAATTTAATCAGGTGTCAAGCTAAATATCTATTATTGCAGCAAGCTGTCACCCTGAAGCATTAAATGCTGTAATTTTCTTAGGATTCAAGTTGGCACAAGGAAAAGAATAAATAAAGAAGGAATAAACTATTGGTTAGCTATTTGATCCTGCTTTACAAAAGCTATGTTTATCACTGAAGTAACACGCAAAAAAATTGCCAATAAGAACAGAGGCTTTAGTTCCTCGTGATTCATGTAACTATGTCAATAGGTAATTGCACGGTTTGTATCATCATTCACTTTAAAGATGACAAGAGGCATGACTGAAAGTGGAATGTGGCCACCTGAAGCTGAACAAAGAGGAAACAAGAACAAAGCAGCTGCTTTTCTATCAGGGTTACCTCTTTTTAATCAACAATACAATGCAAAATAACAACCGTAGCATAGATAGGGGTTTTCTAATGTTTGTATGTCAAAGGCTTTTGAATTGGAAGAAGGATGTTTTTCAATATTAAACATAACCGCAGGGTTTGTAAAAGAAGCCTGTGCTTGTGACCTGTATAATACATGCTCTCTGTCCGTATGGAAAGCTTATTGTTTGAGAAAGATGGTCTCTGGACCAATAATCGCCCCATAAATGTGATTGATATCTTAAACCCTTACAATTTCCTCTTGTCCAGCTTTCTCTGGCAGCACCGGCTGATCCAAATCTGGCATTCTTAAAATATGTATTTTGCTAAGAAAGTGTGGTAATTGCGAACTTAATCTATTGATATAGAAGTGGTCCCCAACAAGCAAAAGTCATAGAACATCTTCCTTAATTTGCAGTCAAGTTAAAGTATAAATGCACAATTTATTTTTGACAAATAACTCAGAATGCATATTTTATGTTTACATAATGTGCCTCTGCTTCTCTCAAACCTTCTCATAATTCACAAGCTTCCATTCTGTCATTCACCTAAAGAGCCTCTCTGTTCTTTCTGCCCCTCTGTTTTAAACATAATGTATCTCCGTTTGGCTATACTGTATTTTAGTTGTGACGCTATAATAGAAATATACCTACATCAGCCCTGGTCATGTTACCATTAAATCAGACTGCAAGTTCTTCCCTGTATCTCATTCCATACCTCATAGTACAGTTGGTGTCCAACTCCAGTCCTCAAGTGCCACCAACAGGTCAGGTTTTCAGGCTATCCCTGCTTCAGCACAGATGGCTCAGTAAATGACTGAGCCACTGATTGAACCACCTGTGCTGAAGCAGGGATGTCTTTAAAACCTGACCTCTTGGTGGCCCTTGAGGACTGGAGTTGGAAACCTTCTGTCCTAGTATATCCCGAAGTGCCCCCTCTTTCCTGCTTATTGCACCCTGCAGTTATTGATAAAATATAGGATATAGGTAGCATTCCAAGGACTAATTACTGTATCAATAGATGAGTGAGGAACAACGGAGGGGCCCTAAACCCTCACAAATTGTACATAGAACACCCAACCCGGTCCCCAGCGCTTAATGGTATATAAAGAAAAATACAAACACTGGGGATATGTAAAAAAAGATCTGTATTCATTATATTAGAGCGCCACCACAGGATAACTGTAGAAATGAGAAGAGCACAAATAAACACCCCTCTAGGTTGCAGATTATTTTATTTATCTGTAACCCTTTGTGGAAAGCGTAAATAAAAAACACAGTCTGAGGTTATTTTGAAACAGAATAACACGTGAATTTATTCAAATCAAGTGCACAACGGAGACAGCTTCAAAACAAAAGCTCTCTAAATAATAACACGATATGCCATATATTTATACCCTAAATCCTAAAGCTCCACCCCTTTATGGGGGGCTTGCATGTCACTAAACATTACCTCATTTTTAAATACATAACAATATTAAAGTTGATGTCATTTTGTAATACATAACAATATTGTATAACTACCTGTCAGCTAGAAACCATTCTGGGGTTAAATGGGATGTGCCTATTCTGTCGCCTAGCAATATGTTATGAGAATAAATTCTACTGCAAGAATCTAAGCTTATCTCATGGGTTCTCATAACTTTTAGCCTGTTTACACTTTCAATTTGAAGCTGATTGGATGAGGAAGAGTCAATAAATTTAGCTAGGAGCGAAAAAATTCCATTCCTCTGCTTCACACATTTGTTTATACAGAAATGAAACACAGAAATTAGACTCACAAAGACAAGACAAGATGTCGGATTGAAATATTCACACAAAATGGCTTCATCCTAAATGCTGTTATGTTGTTATGCCAGACCCCCTAATGTCTCAACTTCGTCACCTTCTCCCCCCCCCCCCCTAGACTCATCTGACATATCTAGGGTGTGTGAGGGCGGATTACATGGACTGGGTGTGCGTACCTGTGTGGAACAGGAGGGCCTGAGTCTCCCGCGATGGTGTGGGGGACAACAGGACCAGGCTTCTGGGGTAGTATCCCCCATTCTTCTAGTGGTGGTGCAGCGCCTCCATCTTCTATACCTTCCCAGGGATGTGGGGTAGGACCCGTATAGAAGAACCGTCCCTGGTCCCAGGGTGAAATGCCCGAATCACATGTAGCCATGCATAATAATGACTGCATACATCTTCCCTGTTGGAAGTAAGTCCTGGTAAGTACAGGCCTGCCAACAATAGTTATGGAGGTTTTCCCTCACACCCTGGTGTGGTGCCCTATGTAAGGAAGGGAGTGGCTGTATGCTCTGAGTCCCTGGATAGTGACATCAGAGATGCGCCTGCCCCCTGAGGTATAAAGGGCACAGCACTGTCAGTTAGTGTTGTTGCAAGGTGTTAACCAGCAGTTGTGTGAAGCAGCTGGTAAAGTGTATGCTCCTGCATAAGGGATTGGAGGAATACTTTTGTGACCCTAGTGCTGTAACTAGCGGTGGCAGAGTGACCGATCGAGTTTGTCTAAGCCACACTGTGTCCAGGGACCTGGCGCAGTGGTGATCTCCCTAGGCGAAAGGGAATCCCACTTCAATACGGGAGAGCGTACCTGGCAAAGGGACAGCACGGAGAGATGTGCGGCTAGAGCCGGCAGCTGCATGGGGCAGTCTGCTACATCCCAATCAACAATAAAGATGCCATGTTCAAAGAAACCCCCACTGTGTGAGTGTGAAGTTACTCAGCAGTGGCAGTCACCACCGAGAAGGAGTTCCTAACCAGGACAATCTCCCTGCGGAAGCATAGATCCTGATGAGGTGGAGGCGCTGCACGTGAAGTAAGTTGGACTCGTACCCACTACCTCAGATACCTGTCCTGATGATATCCTCTATAACACCAAGCGGGAGACTCAGGAGTCCTGTTACTTGCAGGTGCACCACCACACACGACCTTGTAATGGGGACCGGTTAGACCACACGGGCCAATGTGAGATTGGGTGGGTCAGACAAGGGGGGTCCAGCCGTTACAATTTTAGGCGCTGCTGAGATACCTGTTAACAGGACAGGCTTTTGCTAGGCACACACTAGGAAACAGAGAGAGTGTCTGCTGCCACTTTGTGCTGCGTGGGACGGAGCCAGGGGTAGTCAGGGAGATGCTGGAGCTGCATGCCGCAAAGACGCCTTGGGATCCGTTGGGGGTTAGTGAGTCTGGAGCAGGGGGCTATTGCTGTTCTAGTCGCCTTGAGGTAGCGCTGGCGGGGGACGCCTGAAGGGGTAAACTGGTAACTTAGGGCAGGAATTCTGGAAGGGTCCGCACTAGGCTAGCCAAAAGTAGGTCGACGCCCAAAGTACTGCATGGAAGAGCCAGAGTACTCTAGTCTCCATTCCAGATCACTTACCAAGGAGCACAGACTGGAGGAACGTGTTACAGTAGACACAGAAAGAGTGAGCCTAGCCTGAGGTAGTGCAAACACGAGTCAGATCTACGTTAGGTACACAAGGTGGTGCACAAGGCATGTTTATTGTATGGATGTGGTAGCTGCCCCGCAGAGCGGAGCTCCACGTACAGGAAATCAGTGTTCAACGATCAAGAGACCTGTCAGAATGGAGGATCTGCACAGAGCAGAAGGTCCAGGATGGCAGGGAGAGAGACCTGTCAGAATGGAGGATCTGCACAGAGCAGAAGGTCCAGGATGGCAGGGAGAGAGAACCGTCAGAATGGAGGATCTGCACAGAGTAGAAGGTCCAGGATGGCGGGGAGAGAGAACCGTAGGAATGGAGGATCTGCACAGAGCAGAAGGTCCAGGATTGCGGTCAGAGGAAGAACACGCATATGAACTGTGCGTGGACGAAGAACAAGCTACAGAAGAGACTTTTGTGAGTTTGTTGTGGAATGGCGTGAAAGCCGTGGCTGAGCCGTGTTTATCATGTTTTTGTTCTCGGGATGATACCCCTGAGAATAATGAGCATGACAGTGTTATCCGATGGGAGGAACGAAATGGACTTTGTTATACCCCAATTAACAAACAGCCAGACGCTACCTTCAATGGGAAAAAGGACAATACTTACCAAAATGGCGGTTCCCGCGTTCCCGGGACACCGCGTGGGCATGCTGCAGAAAGTCTTGCAGCTTTGCAGTTTGCTAATTGTTGGTCAGGATTGGCGCCAATGAGAAAACTCCACCCCGATGGGGAGTTTGGCGCGAAAGCTGGAGCCGCGCCCTCATGGACTATGACTCACTCTGCACCAGTGCTGGGTCAGCCTACAAGTCTACGAGACATCCCCCTAGTTTCAACCAGGGGGAGTGGTTTGCAGTTCCACCGGATATTGATGGAGAAAGAAGGAGGAGGGGTTGCCAAACCCGCCCCTGCCCTTCAGTTGCGAAGAGCCATTGACCAGTACAGACCTCTGAAACGAGTGCCTCCGCTGGTGAATATGGCTGCAGTTGCTGATAAAGTGGACCAGAGTCCGTTGATCTCTACTCATCCCTACTCGGCTCCAGGAGGCTTCCTGATTATCCGGGTAGAGGGTGTGGAGACCGTGGCATGTCTTTGCCTGCAGTGCAGACTGCCGGGCGGAGCCGTGGGCAGCGAGGCCCGATGCCCCCACTGTGGACTGCAGTATATGTGGCCCATGACCACTTTTGTACCGGTACAAGCGGTGGGAGTAGCAGGAAATGTCCCGATGCCGATCGACGAGCAGCCGGGAGCACTATGGAATGAGAGTGCAGGTCCCGCGGAGTCGGAGTCAGGTTCGGTGCTCCCGACGGAGAAACCCAGCCATCGGAGAGGTGATCACCGAGGAGCCCATCGCCGGTCTCCTACTGGGATGCCTCGGCCGAATTGCAAGTTAGAATCCTCGGACGAGGAGTGTGCTAGGCTGTCGAGTAAGATGGTCATAAAGAGAGACTGTCATACTATTGGTACGCCATGGAGAGATGCCATTCCCCGTGGTGTAGAGACGCGGAGTAGAGTGTCTCCAGTACCGCGACCACCCGATCGCCGGAGTCCCACTGCCGTGGTGACTAGTGGATTGGAAGGAGGTCGATCCACCCCGACCCTGCGAGGTACTAAGATGACACAGTGCCTGTCGCAGACCCAGGGGGTGGAGGAGAAGGAAGAGCGAGTCCAGAGCCAGACTGGATCGCGCAGCAGACGGGCGTTGCCGGATGTCCTCGTGGAGGAAGAGATCCCGATTGGGGATCCAACCCAAGATGGCGTCGAAGCACGTGCGTGTGCGGAGGTGATTCCGGATGACCAGAGCGGCATCGAGTGGGAGATGATCGCGCCTCTGCGGTCGAGCAGCGGAAGTCGTTCACCTACTGCCAGACGGAATCGGCGCTCGAGTCGGAGAGTGAAGAGTCCCACTGCCGGTGAGAAAGAGAGACTTTGTGCCGAAGCCGAGACAGGTATTGCTGGGGAGCAGGTCGTAACCCTGCCTATACCTACGGTTCGGTCCCGTCCCCAAACCCCGTCCACACCCAAGGTTAGCCCCAAGGCCCTAGCTAAAGCCCCTGTCCCCGTCACTATTTCATTCGGGTCCAGTTCTAGCTTAGGGTTGTCCGGGGAGTCACGGGGTCTTTCCGAAGATCAGACTGGAAGCCTGGACTGGGGAACTTCGGATGATGGGTCGGAGGGAGGAGGGAGGATGTCCCGACAAGTGTCGGTATCCAGTGATTGCCCTAGTGTGCTAAGCGTTACCGTTAGAAACACCGCACAGTACAAAGGAGTTGTTGAGCGATCTGAGGGTACGTCCGGGGTATCTTCGGGTGGGCCTGATGAGGAGTCGATAGAGGAGTCTATAGAACCTAGCTCCGAAGAACGGAAGGAGACTAGGTGGTGGGCCCCGTTGTACGAGGGGTATGTTGCTTGGTTCGACCGCACCCGATTTATCCTAGAGAGGGAGGGGGTGGTTGATCACTGGTGGGCTGCCGGTGACTTTGATGACGAGGCATACCTTAGGGCCCTAAGGGTATGGTGGGATCGCATCCAGGCAGGCCTTATTATCCCAAAGGGGTCAGCAGGGCTGGATGACCCGGTAGAGACCGATGAGCCCCTGTCATGGGTGCTGCCCGGGGCGGCTGGCGAAAGTAAGTTGACCAGGACTTGCCGAGCTGAACGGGCTATTGTGGCAAAATACAGAAGGTCGCATGGGCTTGATTACCCGTATGTCCCGGAATCTCTAATAAGAGAGATAGAGGAGAATAGGGAGAGATGGCTTAAAAACGATATCCAGCACTATATCATAGAAAAAGGGGGAGCCATTAAAGGAATTCAGGCCGAGCAGAGGGTAGCTCAACTTATGCGGGTCTGGAAGATAGGACGCAGTGTGTACATGCACAAAGTGGTGTATTGCAATGAGCGAGGGATACCACGGGAATACAGCGTGACTGTGCATGATGCCGCGGGGCGGGAGGTGAAGAAGCCAGAACCTCGACATTACTATTGAGTGCCAAATTAGAGTGGTCTGCTTTTTCGTTAGCGCTCCCTGCTGGTCAGTGAGTAGGATGGGCTTGCATTATTATGTCAATGTGATGATGTTTGCC
The DNA here is from genome assembly GCF_040206685.1 of Ascaphus truei. Lineage (NCBI taxonomy): Eukaryota > Metazoa > Chordata > Amphibia > Anura > Ascaphidae > Ascaphus > Ascaphus truei. Next base: position 401,293,221 of record NC_134485.1, on the reverse strand, counting down.
ATGTTATTTGTGTGTTCTTTTGCAGTGTTTCCTGGCGCAAGGTACACCAAATTTAGGTCCCAGCCGGGACGGTGGGTATTAACCAGGGGGAGTATGTAGCCATGCATAATAATGACTGCATACATCTTCCTTGTTGGCAGTAAGTCCTGGTAAGTACAGGCCTGCCAACAGTAGTTATGGAGGTTTTCCCTCACACCCTGGTGTGGTGCCCTGTGTAAGGAAGGGAGTGGCTGTATGCTCTGAGTCCCTGGATAGTGACATCAGAGATGCGCCTGCCCCCTGAGGTATAAAGGGCACAGCACTGTCAGTTAGTGTTGTTGCAAGGTGTTAACCAGCAGTTGTGTGAAGCAGCTGGTAAAGTGTATGCTCCTGCATAAGGGATTGGAGGAATACTTTTGTGACCCTAGTGCTGTAACTAGCGGTGGCAGAGTGACTGATCGAGTCTGTCTAAGTCACACTGTGTCCAGGGACCTGGCGCAGTGGTGATCTCCCTAGGCGAAAGGGAATCCCACTTCAATACGGGAGAGCGTACCTGGCAAAGGGACAGCACGGAGAGATGTGCGGCTAGAGCCGGCAGCTGCATGGGGCAGTCTGCTACATCCCAATCTACAATAAAGATGCCATGTTCAAAGAAACCCCCACTGTGTGAGTGTGAAGTTACTGAGCAGTGGCAGTCACCACCGAGAAGGAGTTCCTCACCAGGACAATCTCCCTGCAGAAGCATAGATCCTGATGAGGTGGAGGCGCTGCACGTGAAGTAAGTTGGACTCGTACCCACTACCTCAGATACCTGTCCTGATGATATCCTCTATAACACCAAGCGGGAGACTCAGGAGTCCTGTTACTTGCAGGTGCACCACCACACACGACCTTGTAATGGGGACCGGTTAGACCACACGGGCCAATGTGAGATTGGGTGGGTCAGACAAGGGGGGTCCAGCCGTTACACACACAACAGTCTTTGTGGTTAAAAGATAAAGTCTCTCTTTATTGTTCTTAGCCGTGCTCGACAATAGCAGCAGCCTGCAGCTACAACAACAACAGCAAGCTCCTCAGTACTCAAGACTCTCCCCTCGGTACAGTCCTTTCCTCCAAATATGCTCTCCGTCAGGATGGACTGTGCTGGGGCCTCAATACCCCACTGCCCACCGCAGAGGATATCCTCTGGGCGGGGGATGAATCCTCCCCATCACCCTTGCCTCGGGGTGAGGGGCATTGGTCCTACCTGAGCTTGGCTCGCTCTCCAAATGTAAAGGCCCAGCTCTCTCTCTTGCTAGCTCCCAGGACGGAGCTTGGTCTATCACTCCAACTCCTTGGACAGACCCGCTCGAGAGCCGGGTGAGAACAGAAAGACTGTCACTTACAGGAACTGGCTGCTAAATAGTCTCGGCCCCACCTCTTATGATGTCAGCAAGACGTCCCCTCTGGCTCATGCCTGCAGCAGAGTCCGAGGCCTGCATCTATCACGCAAGGTAGGGCATTAAGGGGGACAACCCATGATTACTACTGGCGCCTGGTCTTAACAGGACTTACCACAGTAGAAGGAAGATAGGTATAGCCGGTACTGTTTACAGGGGGCTACATATCAATAAGAGAAACATAAAACTTGGGAATTATAAATAAATTAATCTGCACCATAGAGGGGTGTTTGTTTCTGCTCTTCTCATTTCTACAGTTTTTCTTCTAATTCATGAGAGTTTGGGAGTACTCTTGAAGAAGAAGCGCCCTCCCTGATTTGGACGATTAGGCTTTTTTTTTTTCTTCTTTTTTTTTAAACCTTCAACATTCACTACTATTGGTAATTTTTATTATCTATTATTTTTTGTGAAATTGGTAATTTTTGTACATTTTATATTTCCATGTGCACACACTCACATTTCTTCTCATACATACTGTACATTAACACAGCTTTTTGAACCCAACAAACAAAGAAACCAGGAAGAACATAACATATTTTATGCAGAAAATGATGAAGATTTCCATGGATACTTAGGGACTTATTCTACATAGTCCAAAATTACCTTTTGGCTCATTATAATTCCAAAATCCCCATTGAGATCAATGGGGATATTCAACAGAAAGGGGCCTGAACAGCCACTTAGGACTATTTAGAATGACCTCCATAATTACCCCTTTAGTTATACACACACACACACACACACACACACACTTGGGTACACTTAGAGTATACAGGCAATATCCACCGTTACATGTTGTGACAGTCTTATAAAAGATACTGCGGAATAAAGAGGGACACAAGGAGATGCTTACCTTCCCCCTGAAACAAAAACATCCACCTGTAGTCTCTGTAAACCTGAAAGGAGTGATTATGAAATATGAGACATTTAACTTTCCAATCATGGTGACACAATATAGTCTCCTCTATCCTGTCTTCTTATGTGTTCTTTTTGTGATGCCAACAGGCATAGATAAGATTCACAGCACAGGACATAACATATAGAATCAAAAGTCCCTATGTGGTAATGGTGCACTGTACATCTCAGAGACATGGAAACATACAAACAGAAAGAACAGGCATTCAAAAATATAAAGATCAAAAATGTATTTAATTGTCTGTAGTAATACCAATGTTGTGGGAGCCTAAGAGATACTGAGTACATAGTAAGGGGTTGATTTAAATACCTTTATTGTGACATTGTGTTTTGTAAATGGGCTAATCTTATTCATTTTGTGTCATTTTGCTATTTTGGGGGGATAAGCACTACAAGTATTATCATTGTTAAATCTGAACCCACACCTTCCCAGTACCTGCACCCTCTGCAGGCGGCTGCCACCATCCTTTCTCCTCCACCGGCACTGCTCCCACAGCAGCCCGGATCGGTGGGGCTGAAGCCACTCCACCTGGTGGGTCTGTGCTTCGGCCTGGGTTTTACTAACCTTGGAAGGCTGAAGCCATCAGGATGATTTTTAGATTCCATCATAAGCAACAGGAGCCGAAGAGTCCTCTCTGGCTCTAAGCCATAATCCCCAGGATAAGCATTGTTAAGGATAACTATAGCAATAGTTATCCTTAACAAGCATGAACTCCAAATATCTACCGTAGGGAACCAGGGAAGCAACTCACAGACTCCCTATAACTCCTCCTATTACTCCATCTAACCAGGCCCACCCCAGTGGCACTCAAGTGGGGGAGGGGGCCCCCGCTCCAGTGGGGTAGTTCAAGTGGTGGCCACTTAGTAGGGGGAAGGAGAATCGAGCCTGTAGCTAGGGGAGGTACACCGGGGCAAAGGGCCTCCACTTAACCCCGGATACGCCCCTTCACCTCCCTCGCTGCCACCGCCAGCAACTCACAGAGACTACCCCATTTCTCTAAGGGACCACTTGCAAACTCCCCTTCCCCCCCCCCCCTGCCCGCTTCCTCTAAGGGATGACTCACAGAGACTCCCTCCTTTCTCTAAGGGAGAACTCATGGATACCCCCCTTTTATCTCCCATGGGGGCTCAAGTGGGAACTCCCCTTTTTCCCCATCCAATTAGGAGCTCAGCCCAAGTAGGGTCTCCTCATCCCCACCCAAGTGGGGTCACAAGTGGGGCCTTCTACCCCCTTTCCAGTGGAAGGTACGCCTTATGTCCACCCATCTCAATGGAGAACCAGTCAGCTCTTTACTCTATACTTTACACAGCTCTTACTTTCAACTGTTTATCTATTCATGGTTTTTATTATTATTATCTCTCTGTTCTTTGTTTTTTGTTTGTATTTGCATTATGTTTATAGCATAGTGACCCTGGCTACATAATCCCTGGCCCTGACATTATGTCCTGGTAAGAGCAGGCAGTGTTGGGGTTAAATTCCTTTCACATGGGCCAGCATGTGAGTCTCCACACTAAAGTGTTAATTTGTATTGGTTTCCAGGTCTAGTCTGGAAACCGTTGGAGTGGTGCCGGGTGGAGGGGGGAGGGGGAGGGGTGAGGGGTGAGGGGAGAGGGGGGGGGGCTCACCGGAGGCGTGCTGTCATGTTACCAGAGTTCAGGAGTGGGATCCTCCCCTGGTATGAAGCATGACTTCCTTCCAAATTTAGGAGTTGTGTTCCAGTCTAGTGTGTTCCTTATGGAGTTAGAGCAAGTGCATAGTTTGTGTTTCGGCCTGTTTTGGAATAATATGTATAATTTTTTCTTTTTTTCTTTGAGCGATTCCCCCGCGCATGCGCATACCGGCGGGATGGGGGATTCGCCATGACCGCTGTCGGGTCTGGTCTCTCGTTTTGCGGTGGGCTCCCCAGCTGGTGTGCATCACTGTAGCAATGTGATTGACGGCATACGGCGGGTGGTTCCTCTGGGCTCAGCCGTGGGGCGCATGCGCGAAGGATACAATTCTGATTGGCTACAAGTGAGTTGTGACGTCATAGTTTATCGCGAGACTTGGCAGTCAGCCGTATTTAAATGACCTGTGTACCGTGTAAAAGCACTTCTTGATAAAGTGCTAGGCACGAAACGCGTAGAAGGGTTGTGTCCCTCCTTTTATGACTTCCTGAATAAAGATTGATTTTTGCCAGACCTGCTCTTGCCTGGATCGCTGTGCGCTGCACACTCTCTACTGTTGGACCCTAACTCTATACAGCAGCACGCGCTGGAAGGGAGACTCTGGAGGTGGCTAATATTGTGAGTACTTTACCTAGGGCCAGCCCAATGAGGTAGGGGAGGGTGTCTCTGGACAACCTACCCCAACCTTCAGGGTAACCTTAGTGCCCCTCTTTATTCATTAATGGACTGAATATATATTCAATTGAATGCTATAATACCCAGTGTGCTCCCTTCCTTTATACATACACATAGCACTTTTTGAGCACCATTGCTTCACCAAAATCCTTATGGAGTAGGTAGGGTTCTAACTCATCCCATCAGGAGATGAGGGGGTAAAGCCTAGCTCAGAGGCCTCAAGCTCCTGGGGGCCTAGTCTAGGGAATGCAACCTCTCCTGTGTGGGAGGAATAAAGACAGGAATGGTATGAGCTGGTCAACTAATAAATCAAGTTGTACTGTCCCTGTTGAGTTCCTATCAAGGTTCCTGTAGGGACAAACCCTGCATTTAGAATGGCCCTGCAGGCTGGTGGCGCTGCACCATCCTGAAAGCCTGTCCTGGTTCCTACTCCCCATACCAATGCAGACACTCAGACCTCCTGGGAACCTACAGGGGGGCCCTACAGCACCACAACACTACCAAGTACCATCCTACCTCCCCTGAGGGGGGTGGGGTAGGGGGACAGGGGTGTTACATGTTATGAGTATCAACTGCATTTACACTACACTGTCAATCTGGTTTGTTTTCTGCACTGATTTTGTGGTGGCTTCGCAATGAGGTTAAGTCAGCGTTCAGTATGTACTGAGTATGTAACATTTTTGTCTGAAGGTACCTCAGGTATTACTATGGATAATTAATAAATCCCTTTTTGATCATTAGATTTTTCAGTGCCTGTATTGTTTGTGTTGTTTCCATACATGTAGCAAAAACGAGGAACAAACCTCAACCACTGATGCTCGAAAAAAAGCAGTAGAAAAATAGATCATTCTTATCTTCTTAGTTCAACTTGAATAACGTGTATATAGGCTATATAAACCAGAATAGGCTTCTTAAACTCCAGGTGTGTATACAGTACGTACTCACTCAGGGTGGGGGGCTAGCAAGCGGTACCCGAGACAGTGGTGCCGGTGAACACGCCGTTAAGCGTGTCCCACGGCAAGTCTCTGACCGCTACCCTCACTAACACCCTGTGTCCAACACCACGGAAATCAGCTGGCAAGTACTCACAATCCAGTCCTGGTGTCTGCCGAGTGACGCTGAAGTAGATGAGCCAGATAGCCGGATACAAAACGCTGAGATGGCGTGCTCCAGCCGGTATAATAGGTAGAAAAAAATGTTGCTGCAAAGGCGGTCAAACAAGGACGAAACGCATCAGAGTATCTCTGCTCTGTGTATGTCTATTTTTGATTAAGAAATATTTTTTATTTGATTAATTGCGCTTGGTTTGTTCTAATTATCGAAGGGCAGTGACCGCCATTGCAGCAGCATTTTTTTCTACAGTACTTGTTTACATACTGTACATGATAATATATTGGTTGAGAGAGAATGATGGTGGTTGTACAAAACTCTTCCTGCAACTCCATATTATTATAATTTATAAAAAGTACGGCGTTACAGACTGCACTAACAAGGTAAAGTTTAAAGTCTATAATGTCTAGTGCACGAGAACGACCGCAGGGACACTTTGCCCTCCCAAAACTAGAGTGAAAAAAAGGTGATGTTCCCAGCACTCAATGTGAATATATTGTATAATATAGAATTGTATTGAGATAGATATACACAATATACAATCTGGAGGATGCTACAACTATCCTAAGGGATATCTATGTGTACAAACACGTGCCAAAATGGCATGATGGGAGGGGAGGGAAGTGGGGGAAGGAAGGGAAAAACAATATAACATATAATTTATAACACCATAAATTTGATTTATATTCGTGAAACAGATACTGTACTACCACTGCTTCTCCAAAAATGTGTCTTGCCCCCCACCTGCTTTAAATACATTGACATGGTATTTGTACACCCTGACACATTGTATCGTTGTCTTTTTCTTTTCTCTTTTACGTTTTTTAGAATGAGGCAAGATATAGTGGTTACCCAGTTTATCACAGTGTTTATGAGACATCTGAGATTGTGGATAAATTCTATGACCCCCTGTATAAGAACCACCTTGTCGTGGCTCAGGTTCGAGGAGGACTTGTATTTGAACTTGCCGATTCCATGGTACTTCCCCTCGATGGTCAAGAATATGCAAACGTCCTACGGGACTATGCTATCAAAATTTCCAAAATGGCACAGAATCATCAGTCAAAAATGGTGACCTACAGTGTATCATTCGGTATGTATTTATTAATTACATGTTCAGATAATGTTTTTAGAGGCATATTGGTTGTTTTGTTTGCCCACAGTTGCATTACAAAGGTTGTTATCTTTAACTGCAAATCTATAAAATAGTCATTTTCTACAATGCATATTTGTGTACAGGAAATAATGATTCACTTATGCTAAATAAAGTTGTTCTTTCTTGTTCAAACCAAGCAAAAGCAACTCTGTGTCAGCCCACAGCCTTAGCCCGAGATAATAGTACATTTTGTACGTCGCGTGTGCCCATAATGGGAGCGACCGCGACCGCGTGACATCAGCCATTGCGATCGCTGGAAACCAGAAGCTTTTGATATTTCCAGCGATTGAAGGGTGGCTGAACATGAGCGATTCAGCCAATGAGGGCGAAACGCTCACGGCCACACCCCACTGGTCGTGATCTCTGGTCTCCTGCACCAGAGTGTAGGAATCGCTGTAGGAAGGCGACGGAACCCGGTAACATCGCCATCACCGTAGACCGCACTATAAACTCGACCTTAAAAATACAAAGTAGTATGAAAAATAAAATCAAGGAAACAGCACATAACTGCATCAAATGGAAAAAGCATTCAGTGGTGGAGAATATCTGAATTGATAAGAGTCTGTAAAATGTCTAAAGTCTAAAACATAAATAAATGGGGTACATTGCCCACGTATCTCTAGCAGTGCAGCGCCTCCATCTGCCACAGGCTCCAGATTAATGAAGGTGATCTCCTATGGTAGAATTTCTCTCTCTCCACCCAGTAAGATCACACACAGGCAGGAGGTATAATAACTCAGGAACAGGTTTATTCTTGGTACACGAACAGTACACCACAGGCTGCTGCCCAATGCAGTATCTGGCTCGGCTACCCAGGTGAAGGATGGTCCTTGGACCTTCACTACAGGCCAAAGACACCCGCAGCAGTCCTAACTCTTCTCTGCCCTTCTATTGGAGGCAGAGATATGGTGCTCACTCACTCTCCCCCTAAGGGCAGAGGACCAGACTAGGCCCAATAGTCAGCCTCTCTAATGTGTGACCTGCCTCCTCAAGTGGGGAGAGGCACTACTACATTTGGGGCGGCGATGCCCTTAAGTATAGCCAGGAAGAGGGCAACAGGTCTGTCCCATGATTGGACATGCTCAGGCCTGATGTCACCACCTCCCCTGTCACTCAAGCGCAGCACCAGGGAGTGGGAAAAAAACCATATTGACTACTGGCATTCCACTTACCAGGGCTTACTGCCAGGAGTAGGGCAGACTAGTAGCCATACTGTAGATGGCATGGCTACATTTATAAATAAATAAAAAACAAAAAATAATTTCAATGCACATCCTTTAAATCTACCTCTGTTTAATTTTTCTTTGCTGCATACAACCTTAAAATTCATATATTTCTAATGTTTATGCTTATCTCTGAATTAAGTTCAACATGCTGCATAGACCATGCAATGTCAATGTAATTAACTTTTAGATATATCTAAGTTCAAAAGGGGGATTTTTAGTTACACATTTTTAAGTCTAAAGTAATCCCAACAGGCAGGTCTTATTGTAACTGCAAATATTACCAACGTGTGCTTAGTGCTGGGCTGAGTTTCATTTAAATTCACTGGAAATGCATTATTAGACATCCTGAAGTGAAACAGATGTCAATTGCTAGAAGGACGATGTCCCTGCTCTGAAATGGGTTGTGTTTGAGCGATCTAAGCAAAACGAGGGGGTCAGCGAGAAGTACAATGTAATCTCATTTTGTGAAAATCCAAAATAAAGGTCATTTGATTTATTGGATCTGAGAACAACTGCCACAGGCCTTCAATTATAGTAATACTGTGGTACAATCTTGTGTACAGTATATCACAATATATGATAACCAAACATGAAAATAAACCCATAGGAATTTCTAACAAAAAAAACAGCACGTGGTACCTTATTTGAAAAATATAACAAAAAATATAGCAAATAATAGTAATTTTATTACACATCATATATAAAAAGATGGGAGAAAAATTCTTAAGAAAAAATACACAGCCGGAAGGGCAGGATAGTGACTACGATGTATTGTAAATAGCAGATAGTTTTCAATTGCTTATAATTTGATACTGTCCACTGAAACTGCTCGTGTGGCTATGAAAAAGAGGTCATAACATTATTTTCCGTGTAAATCTCTTCTCAACTCGGTAAAGTGCTGATGGATTCAATATCCCAGAAGTTGTCCTGAGAAGATTACTCCAACCTCTGAACAAAGTTCAAAACACTTGCACATTTCATAAGCAAAGTTCATATTTACTGTTGTAGCCCTTTTTGTGAACCGGCCTGACCCACCCAATCTCACATTGGCCCCTGTGGTCTAACCGGTCACTTTCCTTGCGGCACACCTCTTCTAAGGGACTACTGGTAACTGTATAACACCTGTGGCTCCAGGAGATCTGAGCCTCCGCTAGCTGGGAGCCTGGGGAAACCCTTACCATTTACCTGGTGCAGCGCCTCCACTTACCCAGGATCCCCGTTATGAAAGATAGCCCTGGGTAAGAAATACAATAACACACATATATAATACTAACACTTTACTGAACACACTTATAACACATTACATAACATCATGCTCTATCCGCATCACCTTAACCATATCACCTCAGCCCAATGTCTGGTGTTCCCACCCAGTGTCCTGTGATCCCCCACACCCAATGTCTTGTACTCCTACGGAGGTCGTGGGTGACTGCGCAGTCACTATGAATTAATAGGCCTGTTGGTGCACATATAATACAGCGTTACCTGCCGAGCACTCCGGTGCTCGGGCCTGCAACAATCTTCACAAAGGGTCAGACGTGCGATGCATCCGTCTGATCCTATCCAGGTGATTGTTCTCCAGGAACCCCAACGAGGGTCCCACCGCTTCACGGGAACACAACCGTCTCTCGGTAACACACCGTCTCACGGGAACAGCAACCGCCGCTATCCCTATCTATCCCTAACGTGACAGGAACCCTAACCTAGGGCCTGTCCCTGATGAACCGCAACCTGGGGTGGCTTGGGGGAAATCTCCTAGGGCCTGTGGAGTAATAACCTGCCCCCCTCCCCTAGCTACCCAGTCATATCTGTAACCTACTAACCACTAGATACTCCTAAAGCACCTGCAGCAGACACACCGCTCTCACCGTCAACCTGCAGGTACTCACACACGCTGCACACACTGCGCCCAGCACATGCAGCGACACACACACACAGCTAACATAACACACACCATATACTGGAACCCGCAGCAAATCCACTGCTTGCACGCTGTGCCTATTTGCCAGTGCGCACAGCCCTATCCGCTGTGGCACTGCCAAACTGCACCTTCCGCACCTAAGGGTAACCTTCCCTATCTAGGGCCGTCCCTCTTCAGTTACCCCCTGCCCTTACCGGGAATTGGGGCCTGCCTGGGGACCTAAGGAGAACCCTTACCTGGTGCAGGAGCCACTCGCTCCCTGCACGCTTCCTACTCCTTCCTCTGCCTCTGCCTGACTGACTGTGCAAAGCCCGGGAAATGTATCTCTTTTCCCGGGCTGAGCTTCCTCCAGCCCTATTGGCCACTATCAGGCACCTGGTGCCTGTCTCCCTATGCCTCCTGGGAATTGTAGTTCCCAGGGGGCTGCTACAGTACTGGGGCCGCGTGCGCGCTTCTCCCGCGCATGCGCGAACGCCTAATGGCCGCCGCAACCTCTCTCTTCCCTGTCCTGCCCTCGCGCGATCTCTCCCTAACTGCCGAGTCCCTCCTGCGCATGCGCGACCTGTCTGGGGCCTTCCCTGCGCTTGCCGGTCACTGCGCATGCGCGAACCTACGCGCAATGGCGGCGCCCTCTCCTCCAGCCGCCGGGCCGGTGGCAACGCGATCGCGGCCTTAGCGATGGCCCGATCGCGTCCCCGGCAACCGGCCTGCGCCTCAGAGCACCGCTCTGCTCCCTGCACTGGCCCCCACCCTCGCGAAGTGCCGGCGGGTCCGTCGCAGCCTCCGGCGGCACCCGCTACCGCACGGCACTCGCGGAGGGGGGCCAGAAAGCTTACATTTTCCTCGGGGCTACGCTGTATTTACACATGCGGGTCAGGAACAGTTCTCATTGCTGTATATTATTTGTTTCCCCAATATTGCACTGCATTGAATGATATGTAGAAAATAATGTTGTAATTCAGTTTGGAAGCATAAATAAGAAGGATAATAAAAAAATGACTTATCAACACTGAGTCGATTCAGTCGTAGTCTCCCAGAGGGGGAAACTATTCTGGAGTCCCATAGGATATCACGTCACTACTCAGCTTCTGAACGGACTCGATTGTAATTCTCCCATTGTCTCGTTCCGATCTCTAAACAGCGGTTTGTTTAATGCAGGGGCGCCAGGTAAGTTATACCATCTTCCACTATCAACTTCTGGGCTATTATATGCATCATATAGAACGAAGAACTAGCGCACAATCCAAAAAAGTGGGTCCCAGGATAGAAGAAAAATAATTCTTTATTTGTCCATATAACAAACGGAGGTGAGCACCCTCCTACGCGTCTCATGTACACCCGTACACTTTATCAAGGAGTATAACTATAGCTCTAATGTGGTTCCTTAAATACCCTAACTGTGTATTCTATTCGCGCCAAAACCGACGGCCTGCAGGCGCCTCAAAGGAGCGTCATCGTCCCTATGTGATTACCCCCTTACCTCTAAGCACGGCACGGCAAACAAGCAGGGATCTCCCTCATCCCCCTAAGAATTCTGATATGGAGATATAAGTCCTCATTGATTTCCAATTTGAAATCATAATAACAATCATAATGACACTCATAATGACATTCGTGGTGACCTGGGTCATTGATCTTGGACTATTAATGTAAAAATTATTTTAAAAAACAAACATATGTATGTACATTTAGATAATTACTTTTTGAAAGTTGTTCTTTGAAAAAAGTTCCATTCTCAATGGATATTATATGTTGTTCAGAGAATGTTTTAATCCCTAAGAAAATTACCCAAATTCCACTCCATGTTCATACCATCTGGAGATCTGGTTTTACAGAAAAATCCATTTGGATTCCCTGCGATCCAACATATTGATAAGGTCACCCTTTCTTTCTCTTAGTATAACCCAATCAATACCAATACATTTGAAATTACTAAGGCCTCCATTGGTACATTCACAAAAATGTTTGGATACTGGATGTTGTTTATCCTTTCTCCTAATCAAGCCTATGTGTTCTTGTATTCTGGTCTTTAAACTTCTTGTGGTCTTACCCACATATCTCATTCCACAACCACAAATTAAAAGATAAATAAAAAAAATTGGAACTACAGTTGAGAAAGCAGTTGATTTTGTACTTCCTATGAGGGTTGTGGGAGAAGAAATGATTAGTCGGTACCATATATTTGCATACATTACATGTGCCGCAACAAAATGAACCTTTTGTGACAAAATTTTGTGTTTTGGTTTCACTATTAAAAATGTCACTAGGAGAAATGTATCCTGCTATTGTCTTTGCCTTTCTAAAAATACATTTTGGACCCTTTTTGACATAATCTTTTAAAGATGTGTCCATTTGTAAAACACTCCAGTGTTTGGCCAGGATAGCCCTCACTTGATTGCTCCTTTTATTGTACTGAGATATGAAAAATGGTGTATCCGGATCACCCCCAGTTCTCCTTCCTTGGGCTGTCCCCCTCTTCACTCTCGACTCTCTTAGACCAATGAGGGTATCTCTATCTATGTCCTGAACTTCTTCCAATGTTTTTTGCAAAAGATTTGGTTCATATCCCCTTTCAATAAATCTAAGCTTCAGCCCCTCAGCCTGATGGAGGAATCGCTCAATAGTTGAGCAATTCCTCCTCAGCCTGAGGAACTGTCCCTTGGGGATACCCTCAATAAGTGGACACGGGTGGCAGCTGTCTGCCCTCAGGAAGGAGTTTCTAGAATTCTCCTTCCTGAATGTGTCCGTTTGGATCTGTTGGTTCAGGTCTATATATAAAAGAAGGTCCAGGTATTTGATCTGCTGCAAGTGAAAATCAGATGTGAATTTTAAATTTAAAGTGTTATTATTGATATATTCTATAAATTTATTCAATGTGCTCGTGTCACCATCCCAAATTAAAATTAAATCATCTATAAACCTTTTATAAAAAATAATATTATCTCTAAAAGGATTCATAGTGCTAAAAATAAACTGATTCCTACCACCCCATAAATAAATTAGCATAAGAGGGGGCGAAACTCGTCCCCATCGCCGTGCCTCTAAGTTGTAAATAAAATTTGTGCTCAAAAAAATAATAATTGTGAGTTAATAAAAACGTAATTGCTTCTATTATAAAAGTAGTGATGAATATCGAAATATCTGGAACTTCTATGAAATTTCTCACAGCTGCCAAACCTGATTTGTGTTTTATAATAGAATACAAAGATGTTACGTCTAACGCAACCCATAAGTATGTTTTTTTCATGTGATGTCCTTAATTTGTCTTAATACGTCACCTGAGTCGAGAATGAAGACATATGACATATGATTGCAGGTATCTGTCTACATATTGTGAAAGACCATCTCCCAAAGATCCAATGCTGGAGACTATTGGCCGACCAAGTGGATCGACCAATGTCTTATGGATCTTTGGGAGATGGTGAAAAATGGGAATGACCGGATTTTTATTAACAATAAATTCCACCTCAGCTTTAGAGAGTACATTGGTTGTGACACCCAGATCTATCAGGTCCAACAATATGTTGAGAAAAATACTAGTGGGGTCCCGAGGGAGCACCGAATAGGAGGAGATATTCTCGAGCTGGCGGTAAGCCTCTCTTATATAATCTCCCCTGTCCTGTACAACCACGGCCCCCCTCCTGATCCGCATTCTTGATAATCAACGATTGATTATTGTATTGTATGTCTTTATTTATATAGCGCCATTAATGTACATAACGCTTCACAGCAGTAATACATGTGGTAATCCAATAAATAACAGATAATATAAATAACAGATCATGGGAATAATTGCTTTAGACATTAAGGAAGAGGAGTCCCTGCTCCGAGGAGCTTACAGTCTAATTGGTAGGTAGGGAGAACATACAGAGACAGTAGGAGGGAGTTCTGGTAAGTGCATCTGCAGGGGGCCAAGCTTTATGTGCCATGTGTTCAGAATAGCCACAGTGTTATCCTGTAAAGACCTGAGTGCCAGCCTCTCATCTGTAGTTAAATTGTCCTGACCAATCTGACCAATAGTGAAAGAAAAACCCTGTGCAAGTAACCTAAGATCACGGATCACCAGATTTTCAAACATGGTTATGTAAGGACCCCTAGCATGTATGGGATAAAAGATTGAATTTTTCTTGAGATGTGAATTCCATTCACTAAAAGATTGAGAATAAGTAATGTCCATCTGCTCATCATCTTCCCCCCACAGCTCCTCCGTGTCCCTCAGTGTGCAAAATTCACTGAAGGAAGACAGACGAGCTGCGGGGGGAGGGGGGGAACGACGAGCAGACGGACCTGATGTAATATATCAACATTGGAAATCGAGTCTTCAAAAATTGGAGACTCTGTGTAATACTGTATCTGAAGACAATACTACTTGGTCAATGACATTTTTATGAAAAATCTTTTTAAAGTGAGTTTTCGCACATATTTGTGAACGTCAATGGCAGTGTTCAATAGATCAAAATCCATAACCGGTGCATATTTCAGACCTTTATTAAGTAAAGAGATTTCTGCTCCCGACAGTTCTTTTCCTGATAAATTAATCACATTATTGAGACCATATAGGATTTCTTCTTCCTTTTGGGAGGTTTTCTTTTTTCGTCTATTATATGCATCAGCACTTTACGGTCTTGAGAAAATAAAGTTACAACCTCTTTTTCATAGACACACGTGCAGTTATTGAGTGGACAGTATCAAATTATAAGCAATTAAAAACTATGGCATTGATCCTCAGAAGTGCGCTACATAAGAGCAAATAACTATGTTACCTAATTATGTCTTTCAGTTCCTTTCGCTAGGACAGAGATTAAAATGCTTTGTCTGTAAACGTTTTTTTTATACGCAATCTGTGATAATGTATGCTGCAATTTGTGTTAATATATTTATATGTGAACATATTCACCTATCACTAAACTGGGGATTCATTGGAACTCTCATATCTTTTATCCACTCCTCTTCTTTCCAGATTCCCTCTTTTCTGCTGTGCAAAATTTTACAGAAACTGTTAAATTATTTAACTTGAGACTGCAACAACTTGACACGTCCAAGTAAGTAAGCATTATCTCAATATGCAAAATGTATATTGTGGTTTTTTTAAAGCTCCCCACATGCACCCAGTTCTCTACATGCACACAATTCTCTACATGCACCCAGTTCTACACTGCATACTAAGCCGACGTCTGTTATTTGGTGCTCATAATGGGTAGAGGTGAGCGAATCCGCCCAAATCAGTTTCCTGGATTTTCTCGCTTTTCCCAACCCCAAAATCAGTTTCTCTGTGTAAAATCCACAGACAGATTTGGTCGGTTTTAAGCTGTGTGGAATCATTAAAATCCGCCATTGGATACAATTCGTTGATGGATTTCTGGAATCCAATCCGCGGATTCAGCAATCCATTGTTGAATTCTAAATAATCCGTAAAGAATCAGAAAAAAGGAAGAGAGATAATCTAGTTAATATTGGTACCTATTGGTAGCTTGGATCCATATTGTGTCTATTTTTGAAATGCCTAGATACTCCATGTGTAAGAACACCTTTTAAAATATTTCCTCTATGCTCTCGAAAGCGTTGTTTAAGCGGACGTTTGGTTCTCCCAACATATTTGAGTCCACAGCCACAGGACAAGATGTACACTACAAATTTACTATTACAATTAATAAAACTTTTATAAAATAGGTTTTATTACTCCTATCTAATGTGAAGGACTTCTGCCCGTCTACAATATATTTACATGTCAAACATCAGCCCCCATATCTGTAAAATCCTTTTTTACATCCATTCCTTGTACTCATGTCTTTCTTAGTATCAGGTTGATCTCTAAGTAGTGTTGGTGCCAACATATTTTTACAAGAATTAGCCTTTCTATAGACCACTCTCTTCAGTGTGGGGTTGGTTATACTGGCTATGCAAAAACGAAGCAAGGGACCCATTAAGATCGAAACAGTCTGTCTGTGGGTGGGTTTACTGGCTATGCATCGTTACCCTGGCTATGCTCAAAGCTGTGACCATGCAGCAAGCTTAAGCCTATACTGCTGCGGCCGAGTTTATTCGAGCATTTGCCCGTTCTCGGCCGCAGCAGTAACCTGGCGCGCGCCGGAGAGTGCCGGGCGCGCGCCGAAGCAGCGGAAGAGCGCCCTCCGATCGGGGCGCTCTCCCTCCCGCTGCCGGGTCCCCCGGAACCCCCTGCCGCCGTCCCCCACATCGCGGGACACCAGGGCTCCCTCGGGGAGCCCTGGACGCGCGTGCAGGGGGCGCTGGCACCCGATGACGCGTGACCGCGCATCGGTGACGCGTGACCGCGCATCGGTGACGCGCGGCACGCCGAGGGAGTGGGGCTAGCAAGCCGGGGCATCCCCCGGCTTGCGGAACTAGCCCTGCTCGAATAAATCGTGTCGGTAGTGTAGGGGAACCATGTTGAATGGTTTTGAAGCAAAGTTGGCACTGTGTGCTCATTTGTATGTCATTTACCAGAATCCCTTGCGGCAGTGTAAGTGCTGTGTCCTGGGTGATAATGGTGAAAGGTGGGGTTGCAGACCTGTCCAAGACATGCAAATGAGCATACAGTACTATTTCCATTTGCTTTATGCTTTGCTGTGGAGGGTTTTTGTCACTTTTTTTTTACCCACCATAACTTAACTATGTATGTATGTATGTATGTATGTATGTATGTATGTATGTATGTATGTATGTATGTATGTATGTATGTATGTATGTATGGCCAGGCTTACCCTTATCTCCGCTGTAATGGGGGAATAAGGGAAGGTTGCAAAGCGTGCAGGGAGCATTTTGGTACACCGAAGGCTCCGCGGCGGCCCGAGTGTCCAGGGCGCCGCCATTTGTACTTGCGCATGCGCAGAGAGTCTCAGAAGCGATGGCGTCAGATAAGAGGTTGCGCATGAGCAGAGAGTGGTTGCGGTAGCGCGCGAAGCACGGGCCAATCGGAAGGGGCCTAGGCCTGGAGACTACAAGTCCAATGAGCCTCAGCCAGACCAGGTGATGCCAGGGAGCCAATAGGGTGATAGGAGACTCTGCAGGAAGAGTTAGGAGGTTGCGCATGGGAGCACGCAGGCAGAGAAGATCGGGAAGGGGACGAGGAAGGAGCTCAGTGTGTAGAGAGGCAAGTAGCCTCTACACTAGGCCCATATACCCCCAGGCCCAGATAGGCCCTGAGTCACAGTTAGTCAGAGTTAATGTAGGGACAGGCCCTAGAATAGGAACCTGTCACATTAGTAAGTGAAGCTGTTAAAGACACAGAGACTGTCACAGCACCATCCCAGAGGTTTGAGACCAGACCTCTTCAGGCATATCATCGGCCATCCGGGTGGGATCGCCCCGGAATGTATCACAGGCAGCTCCGCGTCATCGGATCCTTTGTGAAGTCTGTTTGCAGGCCCGAGCGCAGGAGCGCTCGGCAGGTAACATCCATTAAGTGCACCAACTATAATATTATTCATACTAGTGGCTGCGCAGTCACACATATACACACACCTTGGGGTATTGGACACGGTGTGGGAACACTGTGAAGGGTTGCGTCCTGTGAGACGCGGTAGTATAGTGTCTCATTGAAGAGTAACACCGATAGGGATATACAATGCATGGTTATGGTTACCGCTAGTAAAGCTACTGTTTCTTTTACATGCTGTGTATGTAGTATTGTATTATTGTCCTGCGAGGAACATCTTCCGCTCTGCTGGGAGCCATCGCAGGTGGAGGTGCTGCATCTGATAAGAGGTACTCTATATAAATATATTGCCCCAGGCTCTCTTTGGCAGAGGCTTAGGCCCTATGAGCCAGCAGGTTATACAGCATTGGTAGTTGTACTGTATTCAGAAGGAAACAGGGCTACATATGTATGTATGTATATGTATGTATGTATGTATGTATCAATTGGAGTGCTACTGTGTAGTGACACACACACACACAGGCGCATCACTGGCACCGATTAACACAGATTTCTATGAGTTAACACTTATTTGTGTTGTAAGCATTACTTAATGCTGGGTTAATGCAATTTTCAGGTCTGCAAATGAGAGTGAATATCATCAGAAACCATTTATAAATACATACATGCCACAAATCACCGCAAAATTTTAACGCAGCAATATTGACCTTTAGTTAATATAACCCATACACTGCTATAACCAACGTCCAAAATGATAATAACACTCATTTTAAGAAAAAGGATCATTTTGCTAACTTCGTTTTTAAACCAAAGCTTACAATGTACAAAGTAAGTTTGAGACTTGAAAGTCCTCTTCCAGCTATCTGCATACGTAAGAAGATACTGACTATCATGAATGCAGATATATTTTTTATATAATCATGACACATTCCATAAACTATACATATGAAAACTGCATAATAGATGAGAGTAAAAGCTTCAGAAGCGGACATTAAACAT
The DNA here is from genome assembly GCF_040206685.1 of Ascaphus truei. Lineage (NCBI taxonomy): Eukaryota > Metazoa > Chordata > Amphibia > Anura > Ascaphidae > Ascaphus > Ascaphus truei. Next base: position 401,274,737 of record NC_134485.1, on the reverse strand, counting down.
TTTTATGTCAAAATATACAACTCCAGTAATGGAAAATGAGTTTAAAATAAATTGAACTACTTTGATCTTAAGGAAGGAGTCTAATGATCTGTTCATTTGATGCATTTAATTAGAATAGTAAAATACATGTTTTTATTGGAATTTCATGTATTTTCCTGCATCCCACTGGAGGAATCGGACAACATACAGTATTACGTGAATCACGTTGACCTCAGAAGGATTATCATTGCGTTGATCTGAGGAAGGGATAATTGTGGTGTGAAAGACCTGTTTGTAACATCTCTTTTGTGTGTCTGCTTAATAAGTCACCACAACCTGTAAACAATATATACGGTTCTCCATGACCACAACACTTTAAACAGCTGTGTGCTGTTTATATACAGTAGAACACTGAAAAACAAATTCTTCATCACAAATGTGTGCACTGCAAAAAATTATTTATCTATAAGAGAGAGTGTGGTCATAAAATATCTGAATTGGAACACATTTTGTGAAATCTATTCTGTTTATTACAATAGTCATTTTTAGATACAGTAAGTAGCCGAGTAAAGTACTAAACCATATTATATACTTATGTCTACATCTACTGGTAGCTGTATGTAAGAGGCTTGAGAGATAGAGAGGTACAGAGATACTTATTGCTAAGGTAAGGTCTATAGTGGGTGTGCGCGCCGGAGCACATGGCACCGCTCCTGCCTGTCACTCAAGCGCTTTGTGCTCATAGGGTTTGCGTGACGGGGAGGTGTGGTGGAGGCGTGGCCGTGACGTGAGTGGTTCGCCCTCATTGGCTGAACCACGCACGTGACGCGGCCGTCGTGCACAAATACAAAATTATTTGTCTTTTCAAAAATCCTCCGCGTGGCGGCTCCAAATCGCTAACGCGGTTGCGTGCACTATGGGTGGCCTCATAGAGAAGAGCTCTGTTGTTCGCACCATGCTTGAGCACGCCGTCGCACCCACTATAAACACAGCCTAAGCCATAACGTACAGCTTGGTACCTTATAGCCAATTGAAGTGAAGCTGTGCCTTACAGCTTGGCACAGCTTCATACAGTACATATGGGCCATTGTATCTGCATCCTGGGATCACATTGTTAACATTGTTTCAGAATATTTCTCCTCCCTTTCAGTATTCTTGTACTTATAAGAATAAACATGTCCAAAAGCTTATGGAAAATGTGACATTTCACATCTAATTGTGTTTCACCACAGCTCAATGACAGTGAGATCTGTGAATGATCAGCTGATGTTTTTGGAGCAAGCATTTATTGATCCTCTTGGTTTACCTGGACAACCATTTTATAGGTAAGAAAGCAGTAACAATGTTCCCCCAAATATCTTTTTGATTATAAATTAACTACTTTGTTTATTGGAGTTCATTAAAAGAACATTAACAAAAAGGATTTGGGGGTTATATGGTATTCCACCTCATTTTCTGTATATCTTTTATGTATCCCCATTATTTATATGCATTTTGTAATATTAATTCATGTATATACTTTTAATTGTTCAAAATGCTACATAATTTCATTTCTTCCTGTGCATTGCCAAGGAATATACATGAGTCAACCCTCATCTAAACTATTTCTAATAACTCTGTGTTGCCAGAGCTAAGGTGTTTCGCAAATGATTGGTAGTTTTAGTAGTATTATCAAAGGAACCAGTACAAAAAAAAAATTCTTCTTTACAATGAAGCACAGAGAAGTCTGCTATGAATTTCTCTGCTTCATGCACTGTAGGTTTTTCCAGTTCCAGTCTATTTCCATGTCTATTTCCATGGCTCACTTTCGATTTACCTAATGAGCAGGGCCAATCCCAAATATTTTTTATTTTACTGTGTGCACAGTATATAACCGAGATGCCCGGCAGCACTATCCATCGTACTTTAAGAAAAAAGTGCAGCAAAAAGCTATAACCTACAGTACCAGCATGTTGTTTTGTTAATTGACATTAGTCACGGGGTCACACTGTGTTCATTTATCTGCAAAACAGGAACAACAAAAAAACATGCACCTGATTTATCACAGGAAACAAACTATTGCTTTTAAATGGATTCATGTTCTTTGGTAAATTTGGTGCTATCTTTTGCTTCACTTGAGACCCAGTTTGGGCTCGGGACTCTGATAAATAGCCCATCACATCTTCTGTTGCAAATTTGCCAGCAGCAATGCAGAGGAACATGTTACAAGATCCTCTTTCCCGGAAGTATCATTCTGCGTAATTGTTATGTAGAAAACTGTTCTACCTAATAATTTTAAATCTTACATTGTCTATTTTTTATATTGTTTTCACAGACATATCATATTTGCTCCAAGCAGCCATAACAAGTATGCGGGAGAGTCGTTCCCTGGGATTTATGATGCCTTGTTTGACATTGAAAATAAACCAGATGAACGCACAGCTTGGGAAGAAGTAAAGAGACAAATCTCAATTGCTGCTTTTACGGTTCAGGCGGCAGCAGGGACTCTGGAAGAGGCTGCATGAATATGGAACGGATGTTGCCAAATTATATACCAAGATGTTGTCTTTCAGGAAAACGTGACTTTCGAGAAATACGTTAGCACTCTTCAACATTATGTGATGATATTTAAGATCCGTGAGAACTCGTGTTAACTTTATAGTAGTTAGGAATTATATAGCCGTGTTAGTCAGAGAAAAGAACATTCTTTGGCAAGTAACAATATTTTTTAACGAACTAATACGTGACTTGCACTGTGGTAGAGCTAACTGATCATTTCACTGCAGGAGAAACATACAATAGCTGTTCATTAGAACAATTTTTTTATCTGCCTATTTCTCATTAGCATATTTTAGAATAAAATATTTTTAAATAACATCTGTGAAAACATATTTGTATTTTTGTATCTAATTTACAAATCAGATCACAGGCTGCAGACTATATTAATGTGAAGCTACACGAGGCTGATATTACACTGTATGACAGTAATTGCTATGGAAGATAAGCCTCGATTTATGATGGATCAGTTGTCTTTCATGAGATATGTCGTGTGTGCTACTTCTGACCCCTTCAGTAGTGCAGAAATTAAGTTATCATTGCCTATGGAGGTAACATATAGTACTATGACAGCCTCATTTATCTATATTCAAATAGAATTGCATATTACATTTCCTCCATAAGGCAGGTAATAAAAGCCAGTCTGCAAGATATTTGCTTTTTCTGTTGGTGCTTGAAACCAAAAACTACAATATGGCTGCAGGGTCAACATTAAGAAATCAGGACGTCAATTCCTGGTGATGTTATAACTTTCTTTTGGCTGCGGGAGCAAGCTTGACACCACAGTCATTTTGTATCCACTGTGCAAGACCACTGCTGGTATTTTGGGATCCAGAGAGCCGTCGTCATCATCAATTTATTAAGTAAATACAGGCCTCCACCTAAGGGGGCATCGCCATATTTTACAATCAGTTTGAGAACAACTACAGTTAAATACAATTATTTTGTTACACATGAGACAGACAGGCAAATTCCGAATGATTATTATTATGCTTTTTATAACGTGCCAAACACATTCTGTAGCGTAGTACATCAGGGATGGAGGACAAATACAATAAAATAAAAACATTCATTGTTACAGTAGGTAAGGAGGGAACTGCCCCAAGGAGCTTATACTCTATAAGGAAGAGCAAGTGGAAATATAAGGTACATTAAATGAAAACCGGTTATACACTCAGTTTACAGTAATTTTATGGACAGAGATAATAAATGATTATGGGAATTGCAACAGCATCTCTAGTATCAACGAACGGCAGCCCATGGCTGACACCCTTTGGCTGCTGCCTTTGGGAGACTCGAATGGTCTCATATCAAAGAAGTCCTGAGGTGAAGTGATAGCAGCTGGAAGCAAACAGACCCTCACAGCAAAAATACAGAAGGAGGGGGTGGGGGAGGAGAAGGTGACGATCTCCAGGTTTTCAAGCGGTGCCCCCCAGAGATGAGAGGAATGTAGATCATCTCCAAGGGAATAAAAACAAAAATAATAAAAACATACGCCACCACAAAATAAAAAATCGAGCAGCTCAGTCAAATGCTTTGAAGGAATTACTGTACTGATAAATATAAATGGATCCACTGCAAAAGGGCTATGAATTCATATTAATGTTACTACCTGAGGCATAATTGTATTTGATGTTCCAGATATCGCGGTGATACTCATTAACCTTCTGTCTGCAATAGAATGTGAATATACAGATTTGTCATAATGACTGCATAGCTCACTAATGTATTTGCTGGAATGGAAATAAAAAGTTTTTTTTATCTGGAATAATAATGTGTTGGCATTCACTGTTTCCTAACTTTAAGAAGTTATTGTGCTCTTATGCTTATTTGAAATGTATTTCAATATTTTTACTGTATTTTCCTACTAAGTTTATTATAAAACTGGTTCATAGATACCCATTTAAATTATTTCTGGCTTTTTTCTTATGGCTTCAAACTATGACCCCGTTCTTGTGCCATCTTTTAAAATATATAGATGCAGCGGCCGTTATTTCGAACAAATCACGGAGCTGTTTTTGTGTGCGCTGCTGTATTCCACGCGGCATCAACGTGGCCAATCTCCCCAGGCACACGTATTTATTGCGGTTGCTTTGTTTGAATTTCATGGATTGTGTGCAATTAAATGCAATGAAATGAATGAATTGCAATGTGTACAGTACTGTGCTACTGTGCTATTGTGTCAACTTCAGGTGTTTAAAAGCCAAAACACTAAAATGCCATTTTCTGCACTCGCGTCTTAAGGCGGTACGGTTGGAAGAAATCACGCGCCATGACATGGGTATTCCGAGGTATACAACGCTTGAAGTGTTTCAATAACGGCCGCTGCATCTGTAATAGTAACTGAGAGAAAGAGAGGGTCCTTGCTTGTTTTCTTTCTTATTCTTTTTCTCTCAGTATCTATCACATTCATAAATATTCCCTTTCTGGCACCTATCCCTCTACCTACAGGCAGAGTTATAAATGGTAATCCTTTAAAAAATGCTTTCATACCCTAGATGAATTTAAAATAACTTTCATATTCATCCCTACTGTGTGTCTTTCCATCACAGTACTTGACTCTATTGTTAATGGCCCATTCTCCATTTGTTGGATGATAAATCTGCCTTTTAGGTGGATAGGAATTCGCCTATCTATAGTTAGTTGATGTCTGTAAAGCAGTAAGAACAGTTCAGATAATCCTTCAATACTTACTCGGCCTCCAATGAACTGGCCGTGATGTGTCAGTCTGAGTCACTGTAGACCCTGACAATCTGGCCTGAGCCTCTGCAGGTCTCAACCATCTGGGCTTTGCCCCTGAAGTCCCCCCTGAAGTCATAAGTCTTGATGTAAGGCCCTTGAGCCTTTGACCATCCGATCCTCTGCCCCCACCAGTCGTTTGCAGCGTGGGGCTGTCTGTATGAGCCTGAATAGCAGAGTATTCATTTTGATAGATCACAGCAGCGGTGCGCAAACTGGAGGACGCGACCTCCAGGGGGGTGCGAGACTGAGTGCATCAACGTGTTAAGCATTGAACATTTGTAATGCCCATTAAAGGGGTAAATACAGTATGTCTTTGTTTCAACAATAAGTGAAGCATTAGTGAGTGATTTTTAACATACAGTAAAATGAGGAATGCAATAAGATGACAGCTTTTTTTCAGCAGGTGGTCTGAACACACAGGCATTTAATAGCAGTTAAACATGAATGACCTGCAAATGCAACAGGAAATACTTTGCAATTTCTACTCTTGCATGAAAATGACCTTATTATCCCCGAATTAATATTCAGGTCAGATTCACTTGCCAAACAATTTCAAACACTACACGTCCTACAGACAAACGTCTTTCCATGGACAATTTCTGCTGCATATACATTATTTAAATGGTGAGATTCATCTTACCGGCTTTAGATTTATTCATGGAAATGCAACTCTTAATGGGTCAATTACAAAGGAAGAAACAAAGTATGATGGTTTTAATAACACATTATTTGAAACTCACATTTTTTCAAAAACTACAATTAGTGTTTTTGATGTGTTAAGTTCTACTTCACTCTAAAAATACGCTTTTCAACATTGTACTAAGTTTAGGGCTATTATATGCGTGCATAACAAGGAGGCTGTTCTCTACACAATCAGGTGGTTTGTGATGTGTACTAGCAGCATGAAACTTTTCCAGGTTCATGTCACAATTCTTTTATCCTGTGTCACTAATTAATTTTCACCAAGTTTCTAAATTTAGTACGTGATGGTTGGGTACTTAGTATGTACCTAGCATTGTAATCTAAGTGGCAAACACACATAAGATACATACAGTAGTTACAGACTGTGTTTGGACTGGGGTATTATACAGGGTATGCAGTACCAGCTTTAGGCGTTGTGGATGTATAGTAGCACTAGGTCTGGGTAGGCGTAGAGGGGGGCCACTATTTGCTGTTTACTCTGCACACACTCACTCGACTCACAACAGCTTCATGCAAAATTTCCTACCTCTATGTTAATGAACTTGCTGCTTATTTAATCTCTGTCCTTTATTGTGACCACATTTGTTACTCTATCTATCCACTACAAATACCTCTCTTCTGGTCCACATCTAATATCATCATACACCCTGGATTACTCAAAATCCTTGCAGTATCTACTGAATGTTGGTGGAGAACTCTGAAAACAGCACACCAACCACTACTGATTCTAATGGCAAACTTTACACATTTACCACTTGCAAACAACTACTCAAATTTCTATTTATACTGCTACTCTCTTTAACAGGTGATGTTGGATGTAACCCAGGCCCTCCCTATTCAACTCTGTATCATACACCTGAAAATACCCCCTTCAAATTCCAAAAAGGTCTATCTGTCGCCCATATAAATATCCAAAGAGTGTGCTGCCAAAACTGGGTGAACTAAGAGCATGGTGCCTTATGCATAAATCCAAAGTCATCATTATTACAGAAACATGGCTAACTCCTAAAACCCTTGATGCAACTATTGCCATTCAGGGATACTCCATTTAGAGGAAAGACGGGTCAAAGAGAGGAGGAGGGGTGTTATTTTATATTGTAGACACCTTACAATTTACGCTCCTAAATTGCCGCCCAAGCCCACCCTCCTTTTGAAATCCTACTTGGCAAAATCTGCCTCCCCTTTTCTAAGCCCGTTCTTATTGCTGCATATACCGGCCTCCTAAAGCCCCACTACAATCCCTGACTGATATCTCCCAGTTTCTTGGATTAATGTCCTCTCAGAACGAGAAGAGTGAGCTGCTAGTTCTTGGGGATTTCAACTACAATTGGCTCGACCCTAAAAACAAGAAAATCCAGATACAACTCAAGTCATTTAACCTAACGCAACTAATTTCCCAACCCACACGGACAAACCTGAAATATCACAACCATTCCTTGCTAGACTGGACTCTCTCCTCCAGACCCCGCAGAATTCAATCCTCTGGCATCCTACCTAACATTTTCAGTTACCATGTAATAGTGTACTGTGTAAGGAAAATTAGATCACCCCAATCAAGCCATAAAGTTCTCCTCACTAGAAGATTTAGAAACTTTAACCCACAACAGTTTCTGGCTGATCTTACCAGCTCTTGGTACAGAATCGACTTAATCCCCAACCCCGATTCCGCACTCGACTATTTACAATTAGAGTTCCTAAAATTCTGTGATACCCATTCTCCACTACGCAGAATAAGAGTACTGGGGGCCCACCTTCCATAAATAACAACCAACCTTATATCGCTCTACCATCTTAGGGATGAGTTGTGGAAAAGCTACAAAGTAACTGGCACTATTAAGAATCTAATAACTACAGATGCCTGCAGAATATGTGCACAAGGCAAACAAGGTGTGCAAAAGCACAATATTACTCTGACAATCATCATCAGATTGCATCAAATCCAGCTAATTTCTGGAAGGTTATCAACAATATATTCCAGCCTTCTAGCCATCAACAACCATGTAATATCATTAAGGAGAATATTACTCTGGCAAATCCGACTGACATTGCAAATGTATTCTATAAATACTTTGTGGGGTGTGCTACTAACTTGTCAGCGAAACGCAACCTAAACCACATACATGAATTTCATTCTGGGAGTACCCTTACATTCCAACCCTCTCCCAAGACTGCCCACAGGTTTCAATTTGTCCCAGTATCTGAGGAAGAGATTACACAAGCGCTCCTCAAATTAAAACTAAGAAGCCAATGTGAACCTGACCTTCTGTAATCAAAGTTCATTGCCAAACTGCTTGCTTCCCTAATCAACTCTATTTTGTCTTCAGGCCATATCCCTAAGACCTGGAAAACTACCAGCGTTTTCCCAATTTTCAAAAGTGGGGTCAAAAACACTGTCTCAAACTATAGGACAATCTCTCTTCTCCCAATACTATACAAAGTCCTGGAAAAATGTGTTCACTCCCAATTAAGCGACTACTATACCAAGACAAATTTCGCTAGCCAATTCCAATCTGGCTTTGCCCCAAACAATCCATGGTAACTACCCACCTAAAAGATTGCAATGAGATCCAGTGTTGAATGGAACTGGGACAACTTACTGGTGCAATATTCCTAGATTTTGGAAAGGCTTTTGATACTGACCCCCAAAACTGTGTTAATCCGATGGGTCATTAAGAATCTCACAGAAATGTTGAGGCAATGCTGAGGCATTTACTGTGAGACTGCCCAAGAATCTCACAGAATTTCCCAGGTACAAGTGTTCTAATACTCGTGGCTGCATCTGTAACAATGGTATTTGGGACCAAGGCTACATTTCTAAAGCTTCCAATGAAGCTTGAGACTTTTGAGACTGTTCATGGTCCCAAGGCTCAACAAAGTATCCGGCCGCTCCTCCTTCTCTTACAGTGCACCGCAAAACTGGAACAACCTACCGGAGACTCTCACATCCACCACCAATTTAAGTTCTTTCAAAACCAAAGCTGTCTCACATTTTAATCTGGTCTGTAACTGTTACATACTGTGAGGACTCAGGGGTCACGTCGGTCGCAGCGTGACCTCCCCTCACCTCTGTCCACTCCCGTGGCTGTGCGCCTCCCTCCTCGCCTGGCCTCCCTGCTGAGGGGACTCCCCCGTCCTCCCCGTCGGGCTGCTGCTGCCCCACGCAGGGCTAGTGCTCGGCTGCCTGCCGTTGCTTCTGCACGCGCATCCCTTGCTGTTACGGAACACATTCCGGCACCAGCTAATTTATTCACTGCTCTTGCAGTGAAGCCACACCTCCCTCCCACACGCTGGTTACTAGTTAACCCTAAACCTTATAACCTGGAAGCCAATTATGGAAACCAATCCTGGACCGCTCCTAGGGTTCCTCCAGGCCTGCCTCCGTTAACCATTGGTCAGCCACAGTACTTAATGCCTGTTCTGCCTCTCTCACATCGCTCAACATGGTCTCTGCTACAGACGTCTATTCTGGCATTCCCTTTGTCTTTGTGCATTCAGGTTTCGACCCGGCTTGGCGGACGAACTTACCTGGCTCTGAATCCCGGCTCCCTCTTGACCCTGCAGCTTCTTCCATCCCTCGACCTCAGCTTGGACCTTGACCTTCTGGATCTCTCTCTCCCCGACTTTTGGCTAACGGCAAACACTTCGCTTCTTCAGTACCGGTACCGGCAAGTATTGCTACACCTGTTCACACCTGGCCTGGCAACGCCAAAACACCACACTCCGGACACGCTACTTCTGCTGCGGGTGCGTTCACATAGACGTCCCCACCTCAGTATAACGGACGAGTCTGGTCTGCGGGCAGCACCGGCGTAACACATACGCCCATAATATATTATCTTTAACCGTGCATGCAATGTCTTGTATATAATGTATACCCTGTTCACTTATGTAACTGTATTTGTAACCATGTATTTGTCATTTTAACTCTATGACCAGGACATACTTCAAATATTTGGGCATATGGTTTGACTCCCATTTAACATTTTGGATGCACATTGATACCCTGATATCCAAAATCTATGCCAAACTAGGTGTACTATATAGGAACAACTCCTCCCTACGTCTGCTGGTCAGAAAGCGCATCGCACAGCAGATGCTGATGCTAATTTTACAATATGGGGACATAGTATATGGCACGACACCCCAAGCTCACCTCTGCAAACTTGATACCCTCTACAACTCAATATGCCACTTTGTCCTCCAATGCAATTACAACACACATCACTTCTAAATGCTCAAAGAACTAGATTGGTCATCACTTTAGTCTAGGTGCAAGTCTAGGTGCAAAATTTCTCTCTCCTGTCTTGCCTTCAAATACTTTCTGGGCAAGCTACACGTCTATCTGAACAAGCTCCTCACCCCTACTACATGCAGCACTTATCATCTGAGATCTGACTCCAAAAGGCCGTCATGGTCAAAAGGTTCGGTAAAATATCCGGCCGCTCCGCCTTCTCTTATCATGCACCCCACAACTGGAACAATATACCAGCCACCAGTCTAAGTTCTTTCAAAACTAAAGCTGTGTCACATTTTAATCTGGTCTATAACAGTTACATATGCCTATAATATATATTACCTTTAACTGCATGCAATGTCTTGTATATAATGCCTTTAACTGCAATATACCTTTAACTGCATGCAATGTCTTGTATTCACTAATAAACAGAGACAGGGGCTCTGTATATTTTTCTAATATATTTTACCTTTGGTTGTGGTGTCATATAGATACAGTATGATTGCAACAGAGTAAGGGTAAATATGAACTCATTTTAGGTACCTTGGGGAGGCGAAAGGTGGGTTGGCTAGTTTAGCCACGTGTATTAACCGTAGTTGCATATATAAATCACGTGCTCAGACCTATACTGTCAATAACAGATGGTATGTTGGGACAGATTGAGAGGGATATTCTTAATTTTTGGGACCATTGTGGAAGGTGAAATGTGGGCCAGCTAGACAGCTGTGTAATAACCAATGTCCCACCCCCTACAGCGACGCCACTGTTTATTTTATTTTTGGGGCGCACATTTCAAGTTGCACCTAGGGCGCATGAAAACCTTGCGCTGGCCCTATATGCAGGTCACATGCTCACAGGTGTGCCATATGTGACACCTCCTAAAAAGATTGGAATTATCATTGCATTCCAATATCTGACTCTTTTCTCATGATATATCAATCAGTATCTGTGTTCACTCTGATTCTAACATCTTCAGTATAGATTGACCCCCGCCTTAAACCCAAACAGCTTTGAACATAGCCATGCTATACATTGACAGACAGTTCATACTACAGTAGGCAATAGAGTTTGTTAGTTTATTTTCTTAAGAGCACACACCTGGCTCTGTTTACTTTGTATTGCTTTTAGTTTTAATTAAGTTTTCTCCTTGTTGTTCAGGATCGTTGTCAAGTGTTATTTTAGTTGAAGGGCTGTTGATCAGCAGCTTCTAAGTCCCTGCGCATGCCTCCATTACATTTCTAGGACCTTGGCAAATATTTTCAAAGTGCCCACGCATGCGCAGTAGGACTAGGAGGCATCTGCTTTGTTTATTAACACCCTGCACATGCGCAGTGCAGCTCTACACACCGATCATATAGGTGAGTTATAAGAACTAAAAACAAGTGTACTAACATAATAAAAAGATACTTTTTTCATCTGAATGTGTAGTCAATTGTCTTTATTGTTGATTATGGTCATATATGTGTTTAGGAGGTGTACTTAGGTATAGGATGCACTGTGTATGTGTAACAGCTGTTAATCATTAATGACTAATTAAGGTACTGCTGGGGTATAAAAGGTTTCAGTCCCCTCTCCCCCAGTAACAATAATTTGTCCCTGAAGAAGCTCCTTTGCTGGAGGGAAACGCGCGTTGGACGCGCAGATGTGTCAGTCTCCTACTTGGAGCTGTTTTAATGTAGTGTCTTAGTCTCCTGGCTCTATTTATGCAGACGGCATTAGCCTGATAAACACAACTACAGACAG